>NW_027142365.1:1742131-1977331 GCF_026170545.1 Melanerpes formicivorus | reverse complement strand
TCCTCACCCTCAGTGTAACAAAAAACTCTTCCTTCTATCTAGTTATCTTATTCAGTTAGCTGCAACTCTTGCATCTGAGATAGCAGAGACCTCAGAGGATAATAACCACCTGTATGTATGCAGCTAGATAAGATGAGGCTATTCTTCAGCACTGGAAACTGTCCCAAAGCCTGTCAGGAGAAGTGAGCTGATCTGCAGGATGCTGGGACTCACATAAAGGGGCTGCAGCTGTCTATAGTCTCCTATGTTTCATCTTTGCATGATGGCTTCATTTTTGCACCCCCCCTGCTCTGGCTTACTCTGGTGGAAGTGGCTTTGTGGAATTCTCTGTATTGCTGTGAAATTAGGGCAACGAGGCTGGGGAGGGGTCTGGAGCACAGCCCTGGGAGGAGAGGCTGAGGGAGCTGGGGTTGCTTAGCCTGGAGAAGAGGAGGCTCAGGGGAGACCTTCTTGCTCTCTCCAGCTCCCTGAAGGGAGGTTGTAGCCAGCTGAGGGTTGGTCTCTTCTCCCAGGCAACCAGCATCAGAACAAGAGGACACAGTCTCAAACTGTGCCAGGGGAGGTTTAGGCTCAAAGTGAGGAGAAAGTTCTTCCCAGAAAGAGTAATTGGCCATTGGAATGTGCTGCCCAGGGAGGTGTTGGAGTCACCATCCCTGGAGGTGTTCAAGAGGGGATTGGATGTGGCACTTGGAGCCATGGTTTAGTTAGTCAGGAGGTGTTCAGTGACAGGTTGGACTTGATGACCTCTGAGGTCGTTTCCAACCTTATTGATTCTATGATCCTGTGAAATTGTCCATGCCTGGCAAGCTGCTGTCCAGGGTCTGTTGGGGGACTTCGTTATGCTCACAAAAGCAGTGTGATTCACATTCCAGTACCATATAAACAGAGGTCATGAGGGAAAGAGCTCAGTGACCTTCTTCAGTTCCTACAGAGCAGAGCACATTCAGCAGGGCAAAACAGGATTCCACCAAAATGTCCTTCTCAAATGCTTTTGTCACCAGCCCACTGGGCCACTGAAAGTGTTTGTGCCCGCTGCCAGATCACCCAGTGCAACAGTATTCCTGGCCTCTTTCATCCCAGTTGAACAGTGGTGAGCACATTGCAAAGCCAATATTTGTTTGGTATCTAATCAGGCTTGTTAAACCATCCTGAGCCTGCCAAGAGCAGCAGCACAACCCCAGCTCCACGCTCCCCCACCACCGCCATTCGCCTGGGGCCGGGTAGGAGCTGATCACATTGATAGGCTGCCATGGCCATTAGGATTTGGAGGTGACCATTTATCACAGCAGAGAGCGAGGGGGAGCTGTGCTTTCTGTTTTCCATGCACCATTAGACCCAGGCTGTTTGCACTTCGTGGATCTCATGCTGAGCAAACACATTTGGAAAGGTGATTTCAGTTGAGGTGAAAGAGTTCCAGCTCAGACTTCAAGCCAATGCATGACCAAACTGGGTAAACCCAAAGGGGGCATCACAAATCGTTCTGGAGGTGTTGTGACTCACCTTCCAACAGCCTCACTCTATCAGCCTTGTGTTCATGTGTCCAGTTCTGGGGCCCTCAGTTTAAGAAGGGCATTGAGACTTCTGAACATGTCCAGAGAAGGGCAAGGAGGCTGGGAAGGGGTCTGGAGCACAGCCCTGGGAGGAGAGGCTGAGGGAGCTGGGGTTGCTTAGCCTGGAGAAGAGGAGGCTCAGAGACTTTATTGCTGTCTACAACTCCCTGAAGGGAGGTTGTAGCCAGGTGGGGCTGGCTCTCTTCTCCCAGGCAACCAGCATCAGAACTAGAGGACACAGTCTCAAGCTGTGCCAGGGGAGGTTTAGGCTCAAAGTGAGGAGAAAGTTCTTCCCAGCAAGAGAGATTGGCCATTGGGATGTGCTGCCCAGGGAGGTGGTGGAGTCACCATCCCTGGAGGTGTTCAAGAGGGGACTGGACATGGCACTTGGAGCCATGGTTTAGTAGTTATGAGATGTTGGGTGACAGGTTGGGTGACAGACCTTTTTCTGGCCTGGCCTTGCCTTGCCTTGCCTTGCCTTGCCTTGCCTTGCCTTGCCTTGCCTTGCCTTGCCTTCCCTTCCCTTCCCTTCCCTTCCCTTCCCTTCCCTTCCCTTCCCTTCCCTTCCCTTCCCTTCCCTTCCCTTCCCTTCCAGCTGAGAGTTGGGTCAGTGGCTCCAGCAGCAGACTAGGTCACTGGTTGAAAAAAGGAGGACTAGCCTAAAACTGGTGCTTGGCATTTCTTTAAATAGCCAGAAGTGAAGGAAACTCAGAGCCTTACATGGCACAGCACTGTTGGAGCAGAGCTCAGCTCTCTGCTCACAGCAGGCTCCCTCATGCCTGCATGGCTCCTGTGTCAATCCAGCCACCATCATGTTTTACAGTGCCTTGAATTCCCACAGTCCCCAGGCTCCTCTGTCTCCCTGTTGTTTCCCAGCAGGATTCCCAAGCTCTGAGAGGCAGCAGACAGCCCAGGCCTCTCCCAAAAGCTGGGCTGCTCCTTCCCTGCTGGTTCATAAGCTGGAATGGCAGCCATTCCTAGGTGCCTCCTCAACAACCCTCTTGCACAGGCTTATGATCAGCTGCAGGAGCCTTTATTTTCTTGTGGTCAACCACTCTCTCCTGAAAGGTCTCTGGAGGAAGCATTATATTTCCTGACACAGGCTTTGAACTTCAGGATTAGCACTTGCCTCTGCAGCCTGAGCACTTCCTGCACAGAAGGAATTTGCTCTGCAGAGCTTTGGGGAAGCTTTGGGTTAACACAAATGAGCAAAATCTGACAGCAAGAGGCAGCTTCCAGCTTCCCCTCATCCTAACAGCCCATAGGGTTTGCCTCCTTCCAGGCTTACATCCTGACTCAGGGCTGAGATAAGTGCTTTGTGAAGCTCCTGTCCTGCAGAAATGGCAAGGCAGATGGAATTCCTTTCATTATCTGTGAGAATTTCATCTGATGGAAGAGATCAACCACCACAGAGCAGTCCCAAACAACCTGACCTGGAATGGCTCCTGGGGTACCTGCCACCTCTCTGGGCAACCTGGGCCAGGGTCTCACCACCATCAGTGTCAAATATGTCTTTCTTCTCTCTAGTCTGAATCTCCCTTTTTTAGTTCAAACCATTGCCCCCTGTCCTCTCCCAACAGGCCCTGGTAAAAATCTGGCCCCAGCTTTCTGATGGTCCCCTTGGAGCACTGAAAGGCCACCAGAAGGTCTCCTTGGAGCCTTCTCTTCTCCAGTCTGCCCAAGCCCAACTCTCTCAGCCTGGCCTCCCAGCAGAGGGCTTCCAGCCCTGCCAGCATTGCTGTGGCTTCCTCTGGCCCTGCTCCAACAGGTGCCTGCCTGTGCTGAAGACTCCAGAGCTGGCCCCAGGGAGGGGGGCTCAGCAGAATGGAGCAGAGGGGCAGAATCTTGTGCTCAGGCTGCTAATCCAGATGCCACATCTCCTTCTCCATGAGATGCCCAAGGAGATCTGCTTCTGCCCCACGTGTGGAGCCTGTCCTTGCAGACCTCACTCCCCTTCCCTTGCAGATCTCACTCCCTTTCCCTTGCAGATCTCACTCCCCTTCCCTTGCAGATCTCACTCCCCTTCCCTTGCAGACCTCACTCCCTTTCCCTTGCAGATCTCACTCCCTTTCCCTTGCAGATCTCACTCCCTTTCCCTTGCAGATCTCACTCCCCTTCCCTTGCAGAGCAGCTGAGATAGGAGCAAGGGGCCCTCTGGAGCACTCTAGGTCATAGGAGAAGAAAAAAAGAAAGAGTCTAAGGCTGGCACTTTTCATTTCATTGGCAGCATTTGGACCACGTTCCTCTCCCTTTCCTCCTCCTCCTCCTCACACATTCGTGTGCAGGAAATGAGGAATGAAGGAAATTGTGGAGAAGAATTGGCTGAGAATGTGCTGCTAATACTTTTTTCCTAGAAAGAGCCTGGATTCACCAAGCTGCAGCCAGTGCAGGGGAGGGCAAGGAAGCTGGGGAAGGGCCTGGGGAATAAATCTGATGAAGAGAGACTGAAGGAGCTGGGGATGGTGAGTCTGGAAAAGGGGAGGCTCAGGGGAGACCTCCTGGCTCTCTACAACTACCTGAAAGGGCATTGTAGAGTGGTTGGTGCTGGTCTCTTCTCCCAGGTCATTAGTGATACAACAAGAGGGAATGGCCTCAAGCTGCCACTGGGGAGGTTTAGACTGGACAGTAGGAAACATTTTTTCCCAGCAGGAGTGGTCAGGGATTGCATTGTGCTGGCCAGGGAGGTGGTGGAGTCACCAAGCCTGGATGAGTTTAAAGGCGGTTTGGATGTGGTGAGGGCCACGAGGATGAGCAGAGGGCTGGAGCTGCTCTGCTATAAGGACAGACTGAGGGAGCTGGGGCTGCTCAGTCTGGAGAGCAGAAGGCTCCAAGGAGACCTAATTGTGGCCTTCCAGGATCTGAAGGGGGCTACAAGAAAGCTGGGGAGGGACTTTTTAGGGTGTCAGGGAGTAATAGGACTAGGGGGGATGGAACAAAACTAGAAATGGGTAGATTCAGATTGGATTTTAGGAAGTTGTTCCCCAGGAGGGTGGTGAGAGCCTGGCACAGGTTGCCCAGGGAGGTGATGGAAGCCTCCTGCCTGGAGGTGTTTGCAGCCAGGCTGAAGGTGGCTGTGAGCAACCTGCTGTAGTGTGAGGTGTCCCTGCCCATGGCAGGGGGGTTGGGACTGGCTGAGCCTTGAGGTTCCTTCCAGGACTAACAATTCTGTGATTCTACGGTGCTTGAGGCTATGGTTTAGGGGTGAACCTTGTAGAGTAGGGCTCTGAGTTGGACTTGGTGATCCTGAGGCTCTGTTCCAACCTGAATGTTTCTGTGATTCTGTGATTTCCTTCATAGAATCAATAAGGTTAGGAAAGACCTCAGAGATCATCTCCTGCCTAGTGTTAAGCAACAGGACAAGAGGAAACAGCCTCACATTGCACCAGGGGATGTTTAGGGTGGACATGAAGAAGAGTTTCTTCCTCCAAAGGGCTGTCAAGCTCTGGAACAAGCTGCCCAAGGCAGTGGCAGGGTCCCCACCCGTGGAGGGACATGAGGACATCAAGTCCAACCTATCACCCAAGACCTCATGACTTCAGGTTGTTAAATAAAGATAAGCAATAAATTGTTATTAATAAATATCAGGGGGGGAGAGGGGAGGGAAAGACAACAAAAAACCCAACAGAGTTTGGTTCTTTGGTGGTGTATTAGCTTGGAGCTTCTTTGCAGACAAGCTTTTCACCCTGATTGGGAATAGCTGTTGCTTGAACAGCCTTATCACCCTCTTTTAAGCTCATTTTATTTAGAGGACTCTAAACCACCCCCCCAAAAAAAATCTCCCGGCTGACCCACCCTGAATTTTTCACAGCTTGCTGGCCTGCAAAGGAAAAACAACAACAAAAAACCCCCAAATGGTCAGGTTTTGACAGAAAACCTTTGGATCCTGAAGGTCTCCCAAGAGCAGGGGATGTTTCCCAACCAGCTCTATTTCCATATCATGATTATTTTCTTTGCATGTTTCTGGGGGGGGTGGGGAAGGAGGGAGGAAGGTTTATGGAAATCTGACTGCAAACTCTGTTCACTGGAGCTAGCCACATCCTGCCTTCTTTGTCTCACAGCAAATCCAGAGTGACCTGGATAAGCTTCATGGCTTTGCAGGCTGGGCTGAGATAAACAAGAGCAGAACCATTTGTCATGATGTGCCCAGAATTAAAACGAGCCTGGGTGTCACATCCGATTCGCTTCTGCACACGGCAGAGCGCTGCGCTGCTCCCTTGGCTCCTCCACCCCTGGCAGGCTCGCCAGCTGCTGCCTGGAAAGCCTGGCAGGAAGAGTGCTGTGGTGGGTTGAGATTAACCCCCCTGCCCAGAGCTGATTTGCAGAAAGTACCCCCAAAAGAGAATTGCCAGACTAGCTCAGCTTGGGATGGAAGCAAATACAGAATAGAACACAGGACACAGAATTAACCAGGGTGGAAAAGACCTCAGAGATCATCCAGGCCAACCTCTCATCCACACCATCTCATCAACTCAACCACGGCACCAAGGGCCTCATCCAGGCTGGTTTTAAACACTTCCAGTCATGATGACTCCACCACCTCCCTGGGCAGCACATCCCAATGGCCAATCTCTCTTGTCGGGAAGAACATCTTCCTTACCTCCAGCCTAAACCTCCCCTGGCACAGCTTGAGACTGTGTCCTCTTGTTCTGGTGCTGCTTGCCTGGGAGAAGAGACCAAGCCCCACCTGGCTACAACCTCCCTTCAGGGAGTTGTAGATAGCAAGAAGGTCTCCCCTGAGCCTCCTCTTCTCCAGGCTAAGCAACCCCAGCTCCCTCAGCCTCTCCTCCCAGGGCTGTGCTCCAGACCCCTCCCCAGCTTTGTTGCCCTTCTCTGGACACCTTCCAGCCTCTCAACATCTTTCCTAACCTGAGGAGCCCAGAACTGGACACAGGACTCAAGGTGTGGCCCAACCAGTGCTGAGCACAGGGCAGGATGAGCTCCCTGCTCCTGCTGGTCACACTGTTCCTGATGCAGGCCAGGATGCCATTGGCCTTCTTGGCCAGCTGGGCACACTGCAGGCTCATGTTCAGCCTACATGAATGCAAACCTATCAGCTACCATGATGGCTTAAGAAGAAATGTGAAGGTTCCTCTTCTCCAAGGCTGACTTTGTACAGGACTGCAGCAGGTTTTATCCCATGTTCATTGAGTTTCTCTGTGGTTAACTTAAGCTTGTGGGTAGAACAGGAACTGCTCATGTGACATGGTGATGTTCTCTCTTACACCACATAAAATTCAAAAGAGAAGACAAAAGGAACATTAAGAAAATGCTGAGACAAAGAAAATGCAGCAGTTGGAGGCGGAGTGGTCAGGCCCTGGGACAGGCTGGGTGGTGGAGTCACCATCTCTGAAGGTATTCAAAAAACTTGTAGACATGGCACTTTGGGACATGCTTTGATGGCCACAATGGGATTGGACTGAATGACTTTAGAGACCTTTTCCAAACAAAACAATTCTATGGTTCTGTGAGTTGTAGATGATTAAGTCCATGGTCACATGAGCACTTAGAATCAGAGAATCATAGAATCAGTAAGGTTGGAAGAGACCTCAGAGATCATCAAGTCCAACCTGTCTCCCAACACCTCATGACTACTAGATCATGGCACCAAGTGCCACATCCAATCCCCTCTTGAACACCTCCAGGGACAGTGACTCCACCACCTCCCTGGGCAGCAAATTCCAATGGCCAACAACTCTCTCTGTGAAGAACTTTCCAGCCTCAACTTCCCTTGGCACAGCTTGAGACTGTGTGCTGCTTGCCTGAGAGAAGAGACCAACCCCCACCTGGCTACAACCTCCCTTCAGGGAGTTGGAGAGAGCAAGAAGGTCTCCCCTGAGTCTCCTCTTCTCCAGGCTAAGCAACCCCAGCTCCCTCAGCCTCTCCTCCCAGGGCTGTGCTCCAGACCCCTCCCCAGCCTCCTTGCCCTTCTCTGGGCATGTTCAAGAGTCTCGTGGCCTTTGCTAGGAATGTTAGATGTTCCCAAGGACATCATGGCTACAGAGATGGATTTGGTTGTGATATTCTCCTTGTTCTGGAGTGATTTGATGTTTTTCATCAAGAAAAACCAATTTAAAACTAAACTGGAAAGGCTCTGGCTCATCATTATGGGGCTTGAGGCCCCATCCCTGGAGGCGTTTAAGCCCAGGCTGGATGAGGCTGTGGCCAGCCTGATCTAGTGTGGGGTGTCCCTGCCCATGGCAGGGGGGTTGGAACTAGATGATCCTTGTGGTCTCTTCCAGCCCTGACTGATTCTGTGATTACTCCCTCAGAATTAGATCTTTTGTGTAGCTCTCTGCTGTGAAGCAAAAGCTAAACAACAGCTAAAGGGCATTTGGGGCACTGGAGACAGAGGGATTTGCCTTGGAGGAATGGAAACTTCATTCCCCATGAGGCACTGGAGCAGTTCAGGGAGATGAGAGGTCCCTGCTCACCTGGCCTCCAACCCATCAGCCTGAGCTTTGAGCACTGTGCTCTGCTAAAGCTTTGAGCACTGTGCTCTGCTAAAGCTTGGATCCTCTGGCTATTTTTATTTTTCATATCTCTTTTAAAGGGTCATAAATATGAAATTATCCCAATTTCCCACAGGATGGGGATTCAATTTCCAAGGTTCATAATGTTTACACGAGGGGAAGTGTCACTTTCTGGTTTAATATTTGGCTTAATAAATTCTGTGGAGGCAGCGGCCCAGAGTTCACCACAAGCCCAAGCAGCTCATTGTGATTCTGGTGTGCCAGCCCCACCAGAGCCTTCCCTGGGAAAGGTCACACTGCTGTGGGCTGGAATTTGTAATCAGAAAGTCAGAGGGGGAGAATTTGTAATCAGAAAGTCAGAGGGGGAAAAGCCACACTGAGAAACAGCTCGAGGTGTGGAGGGGAAAGTAGAGGTCTGAAGCATGGAGGAGACAGTTTCAGTCTACACAAGAAGGAAAAACAAAGGAAGGCTTTGATGCCTCATGCTTCAGTTCCATGTATTTAACTGTCAAGCTGCTCGATGTGGAGGAGTTCCTCCCTTTCTTTTCTGATTCTTCCCTTCATTTAAGAGAAAGACTTTAGAAGATCTTCATTTCAAGCAGACTGGAGACATTTCTGCCATCTCAAATTTATTATATAGAGTCACAGAAGGGCAGGGGTTGGAGATGACCTCTGGAGCTCACCCAGTCCAACCCCCATGGTAAAGCAGGGCACCCACGGCAGCTTGCCCAGGAGCACAATGTGGGTTAGGAATCTCTCCACACAAGGAGACTCCACAACCTCTCTGGGCAGCCTGGGACAGGCCTCCAGCACCCTCACACCGATGAAGTTTCTCCTCCTGTTCAGATGGAACCTCCTGGGTTCCAGTTTGTGCTCACTGCCCCTTGTGCTGTCCCTGGGCACCAATGAGCAGAGCCTGGCCCCAGCCTCAGCACCTGTGGTTCCAATATTGCTGAGCACTGAGAAGATCCACTCTCAGGTTGGTCTTCTCCAGGCTCAACAGCCCCAGGTCTTTCAGCCTGTCCTCCTCACAAAGATGTTCCAGTCCCCTCAGCATCTTTGTAGCTTCTCTTGTACTCTCTTCAGCAGTTCCCTGGGGGACAAGCAGAGCAATTCATCACAGCACAACTAAGGTCATAGAATCGTAGAATCAACAAGGTTGGAAAAGACCTCAGAGATCAGCAAGTCCAACCTGTCACCCAACACCTCCTGACAACTAAACCATGGCTCCAAGTGCCACATCCAATCCCTTTTTGAACACCCCCAGGGATGGTGACTCCACCACCTCCCTGGGCAGCACATCCCAATGGCCAATTACTCTCTCTGGGCAGAACTATCTTCTCACCTCCAGCCTAAACCTCCCCTGGCACAGTTTGAGACTGTGTCCTCTTGTTCTGGTGCTGCTTGCCTGGTGCAGCCTGAGACAAAACAGGTTGCTGGAGCCCTGTCCCAGGCTGCCCTCAGTGGTTGTGGAGTCTCCTTCTCTGGAGGGCCTCTAAACCCACCTGGACACTGTGATCCTGGGCAAGCTGCTGTGGGTGAAGTCTCTTTAACAAGGGAGATGGACTGGCTGAGCTTCAAATGTAATGCTCTGCTGCTGGATCCTTCCAGCAGGGTCACAGGACTGTGCTCTGCTGACACTGGGTCCATGAAGCTGCTGGCACTGTCAAAATGCAGAACACTGCTCCTGGGCTGCTGCTGCTTTCTCACTCCAGCACCAACCATCTTTTCCTGGTAGGGTCTTGGGACACTTAGGAAAGACAAATGGAAAAGCATTGACTTGTGAGCAATTTCCCTGGCCAAAAAAATAAAGCTATTCCCTGGTTCTTCAAGTCAGTCAGCACCTCTGAGGTTGAACTTCACAGGATTTTATAATCAAACATTTCCCCTACAAAAACTGGAGGGGGCTTGAACTCAATCAGCGATTCCTAATGATCTTTATTCATGTTATGGTATTTATTTAGCTGCATGAAGCATGCTGGGGATTGGAATTTCTCCTGGCAAGCCCTGCCAAATGTGTCAAGGGGAAAAAAAAATCTCTCTGCTGAATTCTGCCAGTGGAAAGTCAAAACAGACAGGGCTTGCATTATTCACCCTCCAGCAAATCTCTCCTGTCAGCTGGGGTTGGGCAGCTTGCACGTGATGGTCAAGCCCAGCAGGAAGGTGGAATTCCTCCCTTTGGGAGAAAACTCAGGGGGCATGGTGCTGTAGGCTTGGTGGTTGGACTTGATGATCTCAAAGGGCCAACAACAGTAGGGAAGGGATCATGCTCCTGAACTCAGCACTGGTGAGTCCACACCTCCAATCCTGGGGTCAGTTTCTAGGGTGGAGTGTCCCTGCCCATGGCAGGGGGGTTGGAACTAGATGATCCTTGTGGTCCCTTCCAACCCTGACTGATACTATGATACTATGACCCCACAATCCAAGAAGGACATTGAGGTGCTGGACAATGTCCAGAGAAGAGAAATGAAGCTGCTGAAGGGTCTAGAGCAAAACCCTAATGCCCCTGCCCCTGTACTCAGCACTGGTTAGGCCACCATCTAATAAACTAAACCATGGCACCAAGGGCCTCAGCCAGGCTCTTCCTAAACACCTCCAGGGATGGGGATTCCACCACCTCCCTGGGCAGCACATCCCAAGGGCCAATCTCTCTTTGGGAAGAACTTCTTCCTCACATCCAGCCTAAACCTCCCCTGCCACAGCTGGAGACTGTGTCCTCTTGTTCTGGTGCTGGTTACCTGGGAGAAGAGACCACCCCCCACCTGGCTACAACCTCCCTGCAGGGAGTTGCAGAGAGCAAGAAGGTCTCCCCTGAGCCTCCCCTTCTCCAGGCTAAGCAACCCCAGCTCCCTCAGCCTCTCCTCGGAATGGATGTGGATAGCCAATGGATGTGGATAGCCAGTGTCCCAGATAAACACTGGTTTGATGGAGAACTCAGAAGCTTGGGATACATATGGACATGCAATTATGGACACCACATCCTAATTCTTCTCCTAAACATTGTGGGGAATGGACCCCTGCACGTCACTGCCTCTATTAGTGGTTCCTCTTCTTGCAAAGCAATTGCAGAATCATTGAATTGTTTTGGTTGGAAGAGACCTCCAAGATCATCAGGCCCAACTGTGAGCACAGCACAGCTAAGGTTCTGCTGTGTTATGTTCTGCAGTGTGCTGTGGTCGCTAGGAATACCACAGCAGGAGTGATGTCTGACTGCTGAGCCTCAATTTCCACGGGCTGCCATCAGAGTTTGGATGCTCAGGGCACACACAGGGAGTGTTTACTTCTCCCCATCAGCCATAAAAGGAGTTGTGGTGAATTAGTTCAGCTGTAGGCAGCTGCACTGTGTGGATCTGCATCTCAGCTCAGGAATCTTAATCTGTGAGCTGAACCTCACCCTGGATTACCAATTTCCAACACTTTTCAGAGCAGGCTCCCTCACACCACTTGTAGTAGGCTTTGGGACCAGAGAGACCTCTAAAAGTGGTCTTAGGAAAACGAAATCCAATATCTCCATCAGCATATGAATGTTTTATTGGGGTTTTGTCCCTTGGCTTTTCCTCCAGACCCTCCATCAGCTTCACTGCCCTTCTCTGGACCCTCCCCAGCCCCTCAATGTCCTTCTCAGAGTGAGGGGCCCAAAACTGAACCCAGGCTTTGAGGTGTGGCTGCCCCAGTGCTGAGTACAGGAGGATAATCTGTTCCCTAGTCCTGCTGGCCACACTCTTGTTGATCCAAGCCAGGATGCTGGTGGCCTTCTTGGCTCCTTCCTAGCTGCTCTTGATCAGCTGCCCCAAGTCTTTTTTCACTGGGCAGTATCCAACCACTGTCCTCCCCAGCCTGGAGCATTCCTGGGGTTGTTGTGAGCCAAGGGCAGGACTGAACACTTGTTCAGCCTCGTACAACTGACCTCAGCCCACTGACCCACCCCGTGTGGACCCCTCTGTCCACCAGCAGATCCACAATTTGCTCACTTCCCAGAGCCTTCAGGTTTTCTTATTAACCAACTTCACATCTGTCCTCCAGCAACTAAACCAGGCCTGAAGCAGCAGCAGCAGCAGCAACATCAACAACAACAACAAAAATGAGTGGTTTGTCTTGACATTTATATGGCACAAAGCAGCAGCAGCAGCAGCAGCAGCTCAAGAAATGAGAGAGCATTTAGCTCTGTCCTGGGACCCATGAAAAGAAGTCAGAGACAAGTCAGCCACGGGGGCTAGAGCTGGGAAATAGAAAGGGACCTTTTCTATCTCGTGCATTCAGCTTGCCCTGAGAACCTCCTGGCTTCCCCCACTTCTCCTAAAGCCTCCAGGTGTATTTTATAAGCCTCATAATAGGGTTTGGAGCCTCAGTTCAGGAGTTTCATTTTCATGTGCGATGCCATCTGCTGTCTGGACAGCCCTGAGGGGAATCCTTATTAAAATAACTCCAAAGCAGTAAAGCCATGTGTGGAGCTTTACAGCTCAGGGAAGGAATTACACTCATTCCACCAATGAGAACTGCTTCACCATGGCACCACAGCTCTGCTGTGCTCGGAGAGAAGCTGCCCTCCGACAAAAACAAAGCCAAGCGCTGAGTCCTGCACTTGGGGCACAACCACTCCAGGCAATGCTACAGGCTTACAGAGTACAGAATCAACCAGGCTGGGAAAGACCTCAGAGATCATCCAGGCCAACCTATCCCCCAACACCATCTAAGCAACTCAACCATGGCACCAAGGGCCTCAGCCAGGCTCTTCCTAAACACCTCCAGGGATGGTGACTCCACCACCTCCCTGGCCAGCACATCCCAATGGCCAATCTCTCTTGCTGGGAAGAACTTCTTCCTAACATCCAACCCAAACCTCCCCTGGTACAGCTTGAGACTGTGTCCTCTTGTTCTGTTACAGGTAGTTCCCTTCAGGTAGTTGGAGACAGCAAGGTCTCCCCTGAGCCTCCTCTTCTCCAGGCTAAGCAACCCCAGCTCCCTCAGCCTCTCCTCACAGGACCCAACTCTCTCAGCCTGGCCTCCCAGCAGAAGGCTTCCACCCCTGCCCGCATGGCTGTGGCCTCCTCTGACCCTGCTCCAACAGATCCCTGTCTGTGCTGAGCACTCCAGAGCTGCCCCAGCACTGCAGGGGAGGTCTCAGCAGAGCACAGCAGAGGGACAGAATCCCCTCCCTGCCCCTGCTGCCCACCCTGCCGGGGGTCAGCCCAGGACACGGCTGGGGCTGGGCTGTGGCACGTGCTGCTGGCTCATCTCCAGCTGCTCACCCACCAGGCAAGACCATCCTCAGGGAGGTGGAACAGTTTGTTAAAGTCTACAAAAGGCTCTGTTGGAACAGGAGGAACACAACCTTATCTCCTACAAGGAGGATGTTTGATCTCGTTGTGACAACTCCGCCTTTGCACCAGGATTTCACTTGAGTTCAACTTGCTGGCACACTCAGGACCGTGGAGCTGTTTCTGTGTCTGGATTTGCCTTTAATTTTCACTCTCCACAGTCCATGCAGTTAGTTAGGAGGCACCTAAGCCACCCTGTAGGCTGAGCCTAGGAGCTTTGCTGATGCAAGCCACTGTAGCTGTCTGACTGCAGTGGATTAACTGAAGCACTGACTTCAAATGAGCAGATTACTAGTGTTTATAATTTGGCCTCCTATAATTAGAAGTCATCAAGGCCCAATCAACACACTCTATCTTACTTGCTATCAGTAAGCAAATGCTTCTTGGAACTGGCTTGTTTTGTTTCCTAACCAGCTGGTGTATTAATCCCAGAAATTCAATATTTGCTTAAGATAAAATGTTCTCCCAAGAGAAGTCAAAGCCAGAAGGCTTCTGTCCTGAGCAAGCACGGCAAGAAGAGGTGGGAAATGGTCCCCCTGCTTCCAGAGCTCGGCTCTGACAATGGGAACACGAAGCAAATAGCAAACAGATTGAAAATAGGAGGGGAAAGAAATGCCAAAAAATGTGAATGTGGAAAGAGCAGTGGGTGTGGGGTGAGCGGTGCCTAATGGAGTGTGACAGCTCTCGAGCTGCAGAACTTGTCTGAGGGTTTTTCAGCCTCTCCTCTGTGGAAAATCCGGTCTCAGATGTCCGTGTGCTTGCTGGTGGAGTCACTAGAGCTCCATCAGCTTGACAAATGGTGACTCTAAGGTGGTGGCATTAGTTACCAGGGACAATTACAGAGGGCTGTGCAGATGGAAAAGGTTTTAAGTAACAGCAACCACACAGAGGCCCTCGAGGGCAAGTCATCTGTCTTCTTACTGTGTCGGTAGGACTCCCACCTCCTGTGCCACCTGGATGCAGCTAATGCAGTTGTCCTAAGTCAGAGAGGTTGTAGCCAGGGGGGGGTTGGTCTCTTCTCCCTGACAACCTGTGACAGAAGGAGAGGACACAGTCTCAAGCTGCACCAGGGGAGGTTCAGGCTGGATGTTAGGAAGAAGTTCTTCATAGAAAGAGAGATTGGCCATTGGAATGTGCTGCCCAGGGAGGTGGTGGAGTCACCATCACTAGAGGTGTTTAGGAAGAGCCTGGATGGGGCCCTTGGTGCCATGGTTTAGTTGCTTAGATGGTGTTAGGTGATAGTTTGGACTGGATGATCTCAAAGGCCCTTTCCAACCTGGTGAATTCTGTGCTCTGTAAAATCTCCCACAGCAATAACAACTGAAGGGTTTGGGAGTAGGCTGTGCAAGTGGAAAGCTGTCTACTGTGATTCTGGGGCCTGGGCTAGGTAGAATGCATGTTCCAAACCCATCTTCAAGGTCCATAAAGTTATCCTGAGCATTTTACAACAGGTCTACAAGGAGGATGAATGAAGAATCCAAACATCTCAACTCATAGCCCTGTCCCACCCCCATGGTTTTCCTTCGATGCTGATACTGCAGGCCTCCCTCCCATAGGATCAGGACAGTAAATCACACCTGTAGGCAAACACACACCACAACAACAGAGCCCACAGTGTTCAGAAGCATTTGCCTTGCTTGCTCTGGTGGTGATGTTTCTAGCCAGGCACACACAGGTATTTGAGTTTCAGGGGGAGTGTGTCTCTCAGGGCTGTGGGCAGTCTCCAGGGCTGCCACAAAGTAAGGCTGCAGGGGCATAGAGAAGCCCCCCTCAAAATCTATCCTAACAGAAGTGAACCTGTGACAAGAGTACCTGGAAACCCAAAATCATGGAATCATTGAATCACAGAATCACTGAATCACAGAATCATTGAATCATTGAATCACAGAATCACTGAATCACTGAATCATAGTATCATTGAATCACAGAATCACTGAATCATAGAATCATTGAATCATAGAACCATTAAATCATAGAATCATAGAATCACTGAATCACTGAAGCATTGAATCACTGAATCATAGAATCATTGGTTCATTGAGTCATAGAATCATAGAATCATTGGATTGTAGAATCACAGAATCATTGAATCACTGAATCATTGAATCAGTGAATCAGTGAATCATAAAATCATAGAACCATAGAATGTTTTGGGGTGGAATGGACCTTTAAAGGTCATCCAGTCCAACCCCCTTGCAGTCATCAGGGACTTCTGCCACTAGAGCAGGTTACTCAGAGCCCCATCAAGCCTGACCTTGAATGTCTCCAGGGGTGGGGCATCTACCACCTCTCTGGGCAACCTGTTCCAGTGTCTCACCATCCTGACTGTCAGGCAGGCTTTTCTAAGTCTAATCTACCCCTCTGCCCAGGATGTCTCTCTACTCCATTCCAGGTCAGGTTGGTTGGGGCTCTGAGCAACCTGCTCTAGCTCAGGATGTTCCTGTTGACTGCAGGGTGGGGGCAGCTAGATGAGCTTTTAAAGGTTTCCCACCCAAACCAGCTTGTGATTCTATGACTCTAGGAGAAGCAACAAGGCATGAAAACAGGGCAGGGCAAAAAGGAAAGGGAAAACCAACACAAAAGAAAACCAAACCAAACCAAAAACCAAACCAAAAACAAAGAAGGAGATAAAAGCCTGAAAAACACTGAATGGAGGGAGGGAAACTGCAGCCCTATCCCTGTGCCAGGCTGTTGGCCTCAGGCCAGGCAGTAATGAGGACCACTGCCTGGGGAGCCTGAAGCCATCCCTGCTCCCTGCCCCTCTGTTTGACCATGAACCTGGGTGTTCCAGCAGCAGCATGTGAAAATATTTAGTCTGCTGCAGAAGGGAATGTTTGGGAAAAGAGATAGGAAGGCCTGCATTCCTCCAACCCCACAGCCCAGTCCTCCCCACATTCCCTGGCCCCCTGCCAGTGCCTGAGCTGGAGCAGGGGGTTTGGGGACCTTTTCTGATTTTGTCTGGTTTCTGCTGAGCTCAAATGAGAAGTGAGTGCTGCTCTGACATCAGTCCTCTGGTTAAAAACCAGGGATGGAGGAAGCATAGAATCGTTTTGGTTGGAAGAGACTAAGCCCAACGCTTAACCCAGCACCACTAGGTCACCCCTAAACCCTGGCTCTCAGCACCACCCTTCCCAGAGTGGATCCTTGCTTGGGGAAGGGATGAAAATCCACCTTGCATCTTCCCTCTGTCTTAGCATCACCTATTTAACAAGCAGCTTTTCCAGACAAACACCACTCTCCCTGTCTCCCAAAGCCCAGCACAGCAGAGCCCAGCCTTGGCCCTGCCACATCAATTGACTAAACCAGAGGCATTCCCCCATTCCCCCATTTTTAAAGCACAAACTAAAACTTTTCTTCACTTTTCTTGCTTGGGAGCTGGGTTGCAAATGTTTTGTCCTATCTCAGAAGTCCAAGGTACAAAGCCACAGAGAGAACGCGGAGAGGTTCATACCCCCCAGAAGCCAATGCCCAGGAGAAATTAGGCTCCAGAGAGAGCTGGTTAGCAAGAGAAGCTCCTTGGCATTGCTCCAAGCAGCTGGCACTGGCCACAGCAGATGCAGCAAGATGCTGACAGGACTCAGCCAGGTTGTTTCTGCTTTCTCTGAACAGTTTGGTTCATTGCCTGGGAAAGGAGAGAATCAGCCACAGAGGTGAGGTGTAACTCGGGGGAAAGAGAAGTTTCCTCCCCATTAGGGTTCTGTAAGGATGCTTTGGATGCCTCTTGCCAGCAGGCCCTGGAATTCAATCCCTTAGGTGGATACATTGCTGCATTAATCTCCAGTGGTTTTGGCCCAGCTCAACCAGCACAATCCCAAGGATGCTTCTGAAAGTCTCACATTCCAGGGGTCACTTCTCCATAGGCCAAGATCCTCCAGTCCAATCATCAGCCTAGCACTGCCAGGTCAGCCATGGCCCTCAGCACCCCATCCCCACAGCTTCCAAAGCCCTCCAAGCGATGGGGACTCCACCACTGCCCTGGGCAGCCTGTTTCAGGTTTTGACAATCATTTCCAATCATTTTCCTAATATCCAACCTCAACTATCCCTAGAGCAACTTCAGGCCATTTCCTCTTGCTAGAAAATCTGTCCTATCTTTGCAGCCTCCATGGTGGAACATTTACAGAAGCAAAGGTGTTCAGGAGGAGACTTGACAGGGTGCTTGGTTGCATGGTTTAGTTGATTAGGTGGTGTCGGATGATAGGTTGGAGGCAATGATCTTGAAGGTCTCTTCCAACCTGGTCTGGTCTATTCTATTCTATTCTATTCTATTCTATTCTATTCTATTCTATTCTATTCTATTCTATTCTATTCTATTCTGTTCTGTTCTGTCCTGTCCTGTCCTGTTCTATATCTGTGTGCCATTAAACATGGGTAAATTGCATTTCCTTACACTCATCTCCAACTGCATCATCCCTGGGCATAGGTTCCAGAAGGGCAAACAGATGTGAGATAGTCTCTGGGTTGAGTGGGGATGATCTTATCTCACTGCTCATATGACCCAGCTCAACCAGCTTGATAAGCTCCTCAACATGAAAACACATTCTCAGGGGTTGGGAACCAGTGCAGGGACATAAGAACCAGATTAATCTCACCAGGATATGGGTGGGGAACAGCACAAAGGGAAAAATTCAGCCCATTTCATACCAAACAGACCCTGAGGCATGAAAACTTGAACCTCAGATGATTTCTTGGTTGAACTTCTGACCCACCAGCGAGCCAGCCAGCTCAGATCACTGAAACTCTGGGCATAAACATTTATACTTCTCTTAAATGCATAAACAAACACCACCACCACCCCCCAAAAAAAAAACAGCAAATGGATGCTGCAGATTCAATCTGCCCACGAATTTTTACTTCTCCATGAAGAATTGAGGTAGAAACCCTACAATCAACTAAAAAGGAAGCCTGAAACCATCAAGTTAAACCCAAAGCTATTCTGAGTTAATCAGATCCATTTGTGGTGCAAAAGAGGCACCAACGAATTTGTTGGGTGGTGGCTTTGTTTGTCTTTGAATGCAGGAATTAGGTAAGGGAAGCTGTCAGGAGTGCAGGGATGAAATGTAACCTGGCTCACCCCAGCATTCCAGCCAGCCCAGCTTCCAATAACCAAAGTATGCATAATAAGTTTTATTTAAATGCAGGCAGCTTCCTCTTGATGACTGCCTCAAGTCTGCTGTTTCAGGATGGAGAGACTCAGACTCCATCCCCAGCAGCTTGCTGTGAAACTCCCAACCCCTGCCATGCCGTGGCTCTATCATTCTGTAAGTACATGTTTTAACTGGAGATAGCAATGAGGTTGTTCAGCCTGGAGGAAAGGAGGGTGAGGGGACACCTTCTGGCTCTCTACCACTCCCTGAAAGGAAGCTGGAGCAGAGTGGAAATCAGACTTTTCTCCCAAGGAACAAGAGATAGGATGAAAGGAAACAGCCTCGAGTCGCACCAGGGGAGGTTTGAGCTGGACATGAGGAACAATTCCTTCCCCCAGAGGAGCTGTCAAGGCCTGGCTCAGGCTGCTCAGGGCAGTGGTGGAGCCTCCATCCCTGGAGGGGTTTCAAAGCCTTGGAGATGTGGTGCTGAGGGCCATGGTTTGGTGGTGCCCTGGCAGTGCTGTGCTAACAGTTGGGCTCAATGATCTGAAATGATTCTTCCAACTGAAACTGTTCTATGATTCTGTGCCTCTTTTCACAGATGCTGCTCTCTAGATGAACAGAGCTACAACAGAGCAAAACCATAACCATTATTATTATTGATTTACTGCCACACTGCTTGTCACAAGGGGGTAAAGAGCAAAACCAATCCAGAGCCTCTTCATAGAGGCCCCAACATATTTCCCCTCAGACTCACAAATCAACACCGCTAAGTAAAGAAATTTCCACTTAACACCTCATCACCCCAGCCCTCCTCCAGCCCCCCCTCCAGTGTTTATGTATAGACTTACCTTTATTAGTGGGGGGAACCCCCTGGGATTTCTGGTATTGGTACAGCAAATGTGAGCACTCAGGGGGGAAAGGGCAAGCTCAAGGTTCTCTGGTTGCTGGCAGGTTTCAGTTTCTGGTGGTTTGTGCAAAGTCTTCTGGAGGAGGGTCTGGCTAAGAAATCTTTAATCATATAGAATCAGAGAGTTGCTTTGGCTGGGAAAGATCTCCAAGATCTTTTCCAACTGTCCAACCATCAGTCCAACACCACCATGGCCATTAAACCATGTCCCAGAGTACCATGGCCACAGGTTTCTCAAACACCTCCAGGAGTGGTGACTCCAACACCTCCCTGGGCAGCCTGTTCCAGTGCCTCACAACTCATGCAGGAAAGAAACTTTTCCTCATCTCCAACCAAAACCTCCCCTGGTGCAATTCCAGGCCATTTTCTCTCGTTCTATCACTTGGTACTAGGGAGAAGAGGCCAACTCCCATCTCACATCAGCCTCATTTCAAGAAGTTGTAGAGAGCAGTAAGGTCTCCCTTCAGCCTCCTTTTCTCTAGGCTGAACAATCTCATCGCTATATCCATTTAAAATACCTATCTATGGTTTCTCCACAGGTCCCTCAGCTGCTCCTCACAAGACCTGCACTCTAGACCCTTCACCAGCTTCTTTGACCTTCTCAGGACATGCTCCAGTATCTCTTCTCTCAACATTTAGTGTCTAAACCTCTCTCTGCTCTGAATGATATTCTTTATCATTAAAAAAATAAGAAGAATAGAAGAAAGAGAAAAGAAGAACATGAAGAAGAAGAAGAAAAGAAGAAGAAGAAGGGAAGAAGAGGAAGAAGAAGAAGAAGAAGAAGAAGTAGAAGTAGAAAAGAAGAACAAGAAGAAAAAAGAACAGAAGAAGAAGGGAGAAGAAGAAGAAGAAGAAGAAGAAGAAGAAGAAGAAGAAGAAGAAGAAGAAGAAGAAGAAGAAGAAGAAGAAGAAGAAGAAGAAGAAGAAGAAGAAGAAGAAGAAGAAGAAGAAGAAGAAGAAGAAGAAGAAGAAGAAGAAGAAGAAGAAGAAGAAGAAGAAGAAGAAGAAGAAGAAGAAGTAGTAATAGAAAAAGAAGAAGTAGAAGAAAAGAAGAACAAGAAGAAAAGAAGAACAAGAAGAACAAAAAAAGATGAAGAAGATGAAGAAGATGAAGTAGAAGTAGAGAAAAAAAGAAGACCAAGAAGAAGAAGAGAAGAGGAAGAAGAAAAAAACAAGAAGAAGAAGAAGAGAAAGAAGAAGAGGAAGAAAGAAGAAGTAGAAGAAAAGAAAGAAGAGGAAGAAGAAGACGAAGAAAAGTAGTAAGAAGAGGAAGGAGTAGTAGTAGAAGAAGAAGAGGAAGAAGAAGAAATAGAAGAAGAAGAAAAGCAGGTGAAGAAGTGGAAGAAGAAGAAACTATGTCAGAGAGCAAGCAACACTCTTTCATTATGAATCTTTCCTTTTGCCTTCAGAAATGCAAAAGCTCCAGTTCTGTTGTTCTCATGCAACAGAATTTTCCCTCCTTCCACACTGGTGTCCTCAGGCTGACTCATGAGCTCATGAAACATTCTTCTCTGGGTGGCTGCTGAGGTGGTGGGAGGCTTCCATCAGCCTCCTTTAGCAGAAAGTGTTAAGGAAAAGGGAAGGGGTTGAGTGGCAATGGATGGAAGGTTGAACCCCAGCAGAAGTTTGGAGTTTCTGCTATTACTTAATCGATGCTCATTAGGATAATCAGATCAGATCCTCTCACTTGTCTCCTTTTTTTCTCCCCTCCCTGCTATTTAAACTCTCAGAGATGTCACCAGTGCTGTTCTTGGAAATGTAGATGGATGTCTGCTGCATGAAAGTAGAGCAGAGAAAACATTTTCCATGAGAGGAAGAGTTTGGAGGTTTACATGCACATCAGGGTGCCCTGCTAAGTTTAGACACTGAATTTGGAACGAGCCAGAATGGAGTTTGTTGACTCTGGCTGGTACCTGGCTTGATCATTAGCCATGATTTTTGTTTGTCTGTGGCCAGCTGTCTCACTTAACCATCTGGCTCTTCCTCAAAGACATTCATCCATCTCTTTATTTCCTTCTGTGACAGCATGTCCTGCTTTGTGGCCAACAATAGAGGGAAGAATAAGCCTTTGACAATTCAAGTTTAACCAAGCTCTCCTTGAACAAACCAAGCAGCCTCCGGCCTGTTTGCTACGTTAAGGACAGACCACTTAGGCATCCAAAGGTCAAACTAAGGGAGCAGAAGCGAATCCTTACTGAACAGGGGCCACTATACAATGGCCTGAAATTGTGCCAGGGGAGGTTTGAGTTTGATATTGGGGAAAATGTCTTTCCTGAAGAGTGGTCAGGCCTTGGAGCAGGCTGCCCAGGCAGGTGGTGCTATCCTTGAAGGAGTTGGGGCTGTTCAGTCTGGAGAAGAGAAGGCTCCCAGGTGACCTCATTGTGGCCTTCCAGTGTCTGAAGGGGGCTACAGGAAGGCTGGGGAGGGACTTTTGAGGGTGTCAGGGAGTGATAGGACTAGGGGGAATGGAATGAAGCTGGAGGTGGGGAGATTGAGGCTGGAGGTGAGGAGGAAGTTCTTCCCCATGAGAGTGGTGAAGCCCTGGAATGGGTTGTCCAGGGAGGTGGTTGGGGCCCTGTCCCTGGAGGTGTTTAAGCCCAGGCTGGATGAGGCTCTGGGCAGGCTGATCTAGTGTGAGGTGTCCCTGCCCATGGCAGGGGGGTTGGAACTAGATGATCCTTGTGGTCCCTTCCAGCCCTGACTGATACCATGATACTATGATACTATGATCTGTCAGGAGTCATGTCACCTGGAGGAAGCATAGAATTGTCCTGGTTGCAAAAGACCTCTGAGATCATGGAGTTCAACCATCACCATTAAACCCTAGCCCAGGGTGCCATGTCCACACGTTTCATCCAGGGACAGTGCCTCCCCCACCTCCCTGGGCAGCCTGTTCCAATGCTTCACCACTAGAGGCAAGGATGCAATCTTAGGCTGGGTCTTGACCCGGCTGCTTCTTGAGTATCCCTCTGCCTGCAGATCTTCTGCCTCCAGCAGGACAACACTTTGCTCCCTCCAGATGTGTCCTGCCCAAGATTAGCCTCAGGAAAGCCTGGCTTTAAGAAGTTCATTGGGGTGTGAGGGCAAAACAAGGATAGCACTGCAAGGATAATTTTCTTGGGCAACTATTTGTAAGCCATAGGAGTGTTTGTGGCTTTGCACAGCTGGATCTCATATATGGCCTCACCAGCACTGCAGCCTGGTGGGGCTGGAGGGGGGAAGAGGATGCAGCATAAGCACTGAACCCTTTAATTTTCCTTCCATCCCTTCCTAACAGAGTGTTCTTAGTGTCTCCTGTTTGCTCTTTCAAAGAGCAGAGAAGGCAATGTGCAGGGGGGGTGATTTCTCAGCCCTCTCCTCAGTCCTCTTGACCTGAAGGGGACCTACAAGAAAGCTGGGGAGGAAAGCTAGTGATAGGATGAGGGGCAATGGCTTTGAGCTTGAGGCTCTCCAGGCTTTCCCTGCTGCAGTGCATCGTCCATCAGCACCTCTCCACCCCATGTGCTGCCCCAGCCAGGAGGACCAAGCCTGCTGCCTGCCCAGCTGTCATCTCAGATTAGAGGAGGGACTGAAATGCAACAACCTGTGTTCTGTTCCTCTCTCCTTTAATCACTCATCGACCTTCCCAAGCCTTCTTGGTACCTTCAAGGGCAGCAAGGCTGGGGAGGGGTCTGGAGCACAGCCCTGGGAGGAGAGGCTGAGGGAGCTGGGGTTGCTTAGCCTGGAGAAGAGGAGGCTCAGGGGAGACCTCATTGCTCTCTCCAGCTACCTGAAGGGAGGTTGTAGCCAGGAGGGGGTTGGTCTCTTCTCCCAGGCAACCAGCACCAGAACAAGAGGACACAGTCTCAAGCTGTGCCAGGGGAAGTTTAGGCTGGAAGTGAGGAAGAAGTTCTTCCCAGCAAGAGAGATTGGCCATTGGGATGTGCTGCCCAGGGAGGTGGTGGAGTCACCATCACTGGAGGTGTTTAAGAGACTGTGTGGGGTGCTTGGTGCCATGGTTTAGTTGATTAGATGATGCTGGGTGAGAGGTTGGACTGGATGATCTCACAGGTCTTTTCCAACCTGGTCTGGTCTGGTCTGGTCTATTCTATTCTATTCTACTCTATTCCATTCCATCCCATCCCATTCCATCCCATCCCATCCCATCCCATTCCATCCCATCCCATTCCATGATTCTAACATCTGGAATAAACATATTTCTGAATGTCTCTCATCAGGTCTTGCCTAATTAGCCAACAACCTGACTTCCACTTCCCCTTGGCTGTGTTTACTGCTGTGCTGGTTTGAACCATGATTAATTCAAGGCCCTTTTTTTTTGTGTTATTATTATTGATTCCATCATTTTCTCTGTATTCCTCCACTGAAATAAATATTGAGTGTTGTCACTGAAAGCCTTCTGCAGTGTCTATTTGTGTTGAGAATAGTTCTCCTTGGGCTGTTGAGGGATGTGTGTATTTAACCCCAGCTGACAGCCAAATGAGGCCTTGCCTGTTCTGCTGGTCTCATTGGATTCACTTTGTTTATTAAATAAGAGCCAGATGGCAAACAGCCTTAGGGCCACTTGGTGATGTTAACATATATATACATATATATATATATATATATATATATATATATATACACATTATTCATCACTGCTGGCCTCAGGGCAGACCTCATTGCTCTCTACCACTACCTGAAGTGGCTCAGAATATGCCCATTGAGAGAGAAGCTTGTCAGTGGAGGCCAGGGACAAGTGCAGTCCCTCAGGGATCAGTCCTGGGACCAGGCTTCTTCAACATCCTTGTGGGTGCCATGGACAGTGGCACTGAGTGCACCCTCAGCAGGTTTGCTGATGACACCAAGCTGTGTGGTGCAGCAGACAACTGGAGGGAAGGGATCCATCCAGAGGGACCTGGACAGGCTGGAGAGGTGGGGACAAGCCAACCTCAGGAGGTTCAACAAGAGCAAGGGCAGGGTCCTGCAGCTGGGTCGAGGCAATCCCAGGCACAAATCCAGGCTGGGCAGTGACTGGCTGGAAAGTAGCCCTGAGGAGAGAGACTTGGGGGTGCTGGGGGAGGAGAAGCTCACCAGGAGCTCTCAGTGTGCACTTGCAGCCCAGAAAGCCAACCAGATCCTGGGCTGCAGCAGGAGAAGTGTGGCCAGCAGGGCAAGGGAGGTGATTCTCCCCCTCTGCTCAGCTCCGGGGAGACCCCACCTGGAGTCCTGCCTCCAGTTCTGGAGCCCCTATTACAAGAGGGATGTGGAGGTGCTGGAAGGTGTCCAGAGAAGGGCCAGGAGGATGAGCAGAGGGCTGGAGCACCTCTCTTGTGAGGACAGACTGAAGGAGCTGGGGCTGTTCAGTCTGGAGAAGAGAAGGCTCCCAGGTGACTTCATTGTGGCCTTCCAGGATCTGAAGGGGGCTCCAGGAAGGCTGGGGAGGGACTGCTCAGGATCTCAGGGAGTGATAGGACTAGGGGGAATGGAATGAAGCTGGAGGTGGGGAGATTCAGGCTGGAGGTGAGGAGGAAGTTCTTCCCCATGAGAGTGGTGAAGCCCTGGGATGGGTTGTCCAGGGAGGTGGTTGGGGTGCCGTCCCTGGAGGTGTTTAAGCCCAGGCTGGATGAGGCTCTGGCCAGGCTGATCTAGTGTGGGGTGTCCCTGCCCATGGCAGGGGGGTTGGGGCTGGCTGATCCTTGTGGTCCCTTCCAACCCTGACTGATACTCTGCTACTATGAAGCTGCTTTGCCTTGGGTGTTTGTTTCTTCTCATCAGGCAGAAAATGCATTTAGTCTCTGCAACAAAAATGTTCAGACACAGGCAAAGAGAAACAAAAACAACCAAAAAACACCTCACAAACCCCCAAATTTTGTTTCAAGTGTTTATTTCTATGCCTTTTCCCAACTTTCCAGTAGGAAAACTCAACCCAAAGAACACCACCAACAAAACAAGGCACAGTTGTGATTGCTCTTTGGCTTTGCTCTGCCTCTCTGTTGGTGTTTTGTTGTGGTGGGTTGTTGTTTTTTAAGCCATTATTATTCTTATTAAAAGCACCCAATTTTTGGTGGGGTTTCCAAGAAGGCTTTGTTACAAGGTTTTGTTCCCTGAAATGAAGGAATAAAGGAATCCTAAGCAGGCTGTCAGAGCTCCAAGGCTGCCAGAGCGTCCCACATCTGGCACCATTAGGGCTCTGATTTGTTAACCACTTGCAATTTCCTTCCAGCCCCAGATAGCCACCGCGGGGCAGGCTGATGCCAGCCAAAACCAGCAACATCAAATGGTGTTTAGTGAGTTTGCTCCTCTGGGCCAGCAAAGGTTTAAGAGTTGGATGAGAACTATGGAGAGGGGGGAAAAAAAGCCCTGAGGAAACATCATCCTCCTCTGTTGGCACAGGGAATGATTCCTCTTCCTACTGACTCATTTTGCCAGCGGTGCCCAGGGACAGGACACGAGGTAATGGGCACAACCTCCAACCCAGGAAGTTCCATCTGAACATGAGGAAAACTTCTTTACTTTGAAGGTGGTGGAGCACTGGAACAGGCTGCCCAGAGAGGAGGTGGTGGAGTCTCCATCTGTGGAGTGATTTAAAAGACACCTGGGCACCATCTTGTGGAAGCATTTTGAGTGCTGCCTGCAGTTCTGGGCTCCCCAGCTCAAGAGGGACAGGGATCTGCTGGAGAGGGTCCAGCAGAGGGCTTTGAGGATGATGAGGGGACTGGAGCACTGCCTGGGGAGGAGAGGCTGAGGGGCCTGGGGCTTTTTAGTCTGGAGAAGAGAAGACTGAGAGGGGATGTCATGAGTGTTTATGAATCTCTGAGGGCTGGGGGTCAGGAGGGAGGGGACAGGCTCTGCTCACTTGCTCCCTGGGAGCAGACAAGGAGCAATGGATGTAAGCTGCAGCACAGGAGGTTCCAGCTCAACACAAGGAGGAACTTCTTTACTGTGAGGGTCCCAGAGTACTGGAACAGGCTGCCCAGGGAGGTTGTGGAGTCTCCTTCTCTGGAGACTTCCAAGCCCCATCTGGATGTGTTCCTGTGTGACCTGAGCTAGATTGTATGATCCTGCTCTGGCAGAGGGGTTGGACTTGATGGTCTCTTTGGGTCCATTCCAAGCCCTGACACCCTGTGATCCTGTGATCCTGTGATCCTGTGATCCTGTGATCCTGTGAACCTGATCTGGCAGGGGAATTGGATTAGATGATCTCCAGAGGTCCTTTCCAAGCCCTCTCATTCTGTGATCCTGTGACTGTATTTGGTTATGTCAGGCAGACATAAAATGAAAACCAGGATCCAGGCTTACTTTAAGTATCCTTCTGCTCTTCTCTTGGTTTCCATCTTCATTGCCATCAGAGCTTCAGTATAAACTGACCTATGATAGCACAATCTGCCTTCTAATGAATCTTCCTGTGAACACATCACCTTTGGAGCATCATGGAATGGTTTGGGTGGGGAGAAGACCTCTAGAGATCATCTGGTCCAAGCCCCTGCAGTCAGCAGGGACATCTTCATCTCAACCAGGTCACTCACAGCCCTAACCAACCTCATCTGCAATGGTTCCAAGGATGGGGGTGACTACCCTTGATGTTCTACCAACACACAACGAATTCAGTTGGTCACTTCATGTGCAGTGCTTGCACCTCCTGTGGTGCTGCTGATGGTACTGGAGCTGCTTGCACAGGCAGAGTTTACCCCCATGAGACTTCACAAGGACATGCAGCAACTGAAGCAATGGTTTCAAACCATTAAACCATTTAAACCATTAAACATTGCAGGGGAGATTTAGGTTGGGCATTAGGAGGAAGTGTTTGTTTTACTTTGGACATTAGGAAGAAGGTTTTTCCTATGGGAGTGGTGGAAGACTGGAGCAGGGAGGTGCTGGAGGCATCATCCCTGAAGACACTCAAGGTCAGGCTTGATGGGGCTCTGAGTAACCTGAACTGATTGAAGATCATAGAATGCACTGGGCTGGAAGGGACCTCAGCAGGGCCCTCCCCACCTAGAGCAGGTTGTTCAGAGGCACACCAAGCCTCACCTGGAACGTCTCCAGCGATGTCCATGCTGACTGCAGGGCAGTTGGACTGGATGACCTTTGAGGTTTCCTTCCAAGCCAAACCATTCCATGATTCCATGATCGTGTGTCAGTGGAGCATTGCCATCCTGCCCTGCTGAGGCTGCAGCTCTTGGCTGCAAATGGATGCCAAGGCCCTCGGATTGTGCAGAATGCAAGCCCTGGGCAATGCATGAAGCTGTTCCAGGGATGAACCCAAGTGAGGAGGAGAGACACATACCCAGCCCTCAAGCCCAAGTGGCACAACTTAGTGATCTTCTGCTTGGATTGGCAGAGCTGGGGGAGGGGGGAGAACAAAAATAAATCAATAACTGCTCAGGCAAATTGCAGAGAACAAAACTATAGAGTGTGAGGAGCAGTGCCAGGAATCCCTTCCTTCAGAAGCCAGTTGTGAATGTAAACCACTGGCAGCAAGCTCATTCCTAGCAATAACAGCTATGTCATGCTTCCTGGAACATGGGCAGTGTGGAGTATCATAGGAAAAGGAAAACAAACACCGGTCCACTTTCTGAATCACCAGCCATAAATCCTCACAGAGGGGAAAAAACATCCCCCAGACACACACACACAGCTCAAAGGCACTGCAGGACCAGCAGAGTTTCCTCACCCTTGCAGCTGATGCATCCAGTGGAGATAATATCCCAGTTTTCCAAGCTGGGATAGTGCAAAGTGACCAACCACAGCCTCCTTCACCTTCTGAAGTGGGACCTGCTGTAAAGCTAGTCAAGATGTTTCCTCTGCTTTTCAAACTCAGATCTTCACACTAAGCGACCCTTCTTCACTCTTCCTTTTCTTCTTCTCTTTTCCTCTCTTTTCCTCTCCTTTCTTCTCTTTCCTTCTCTTCCTTCTCTTCTCTTCTCTTCTCTCCTCTCCTCTCCTCTCCTCTCCTCTCCTCTCCTCTCCTCTCCTCTCCTCTCCTCTCCTCTCCTCTCCTCTCCTCTCCTCTCCTCTCCTCTCCTCTCCTCTCCTCTCCTCTCCTCTCCTCTCCTCTCCTCTCCTCTCCTCTCCTCTCCTCTCCTCTCCTCTCCTCTCCTCTCCTCTCCTCTCCTCTCCTCTCCTCTCCTCTCCTCTCCTCTCCTCTCCTCTCCTCTCCTCTCCTCTCCTCTCCTCTCCTCTCCTCTCCTCTCCTCTCCTCTCCTCTCCTCTCCTCTCCTCTCCTCTCCTCTCCTCTCCTCTCCTCTCCTCTCCTCTCCTCTCCTCTCCTCTCCTCTCCTCTCCTCTTTTTTCTTTTCTATTCTTCTCTTTTCCTTTTATTTTCTTCTCTTCCTTTTGTTCTCCAAAACCCTACAGGAGGCTACAGGAAAGCTGGAAAGGGACATTTTGCAAGGGCTTGTAGAGATATGATGAGGGGCAATGGCTTTAAGCCAGAAAAGAGGAGAATTAGACTGGAGAATAGGAAAATATTCTTTACAGTGAGGGTGGTGAGCCACTGAGACAGGCTGCCCAGGAAGCTGTGCAGGTCCCTTCCCTGGAAGTCCAGCTCAAAGCCAGGCTGGACAGGGCTTTGAGCAGCCTGCTCTAGTGGAAGGTGTCCCTGACCATGGTGTTGGAACTCGATGATCTTTAAGCTCCCTTGCAACCCAAACCAGTCTATGATTCTAACTGCCCAAAGGAAGTCCTACCCAGAGGAATTCCTGGGAATACAACTGTAAGATGAAGCTTGGTGCCTCTGTGCCGTACCTGCAGAACTGAAGTCCAGCAGCCCTGCTTGCAGCCTACAGCTGACAGGACCTGGTGATGCAGGGAGGCTCCACACTGCTTTTGACATCTGATGCCCTCTGAAGCCGTTCCAGCAGGCTGAAGGAGTCACCCAGCCTGATCCATATCTCCTTCTCCAGGCAGCCCTGTCAGATGGCTCTCCAGAGAGCTGGTAAAAGATCAGTATCTGCCTGCTTCAGAGGGACAAATTGTTAGCCCTGGTGTGAGCAACAATAGAGCCTTTGAGGACAGGGGTGACCAACTGCACCCACACATTCCTTACCACACACTTACCTTCATTATGTCCCCTGCTCATCACCCCTCTGCCTGTCAGCAGGGAAATGTTATCACCCTTCAGCAAGGCATCAAACCAGAGCTGCAGAGGGATTGCCAACGCTGGCCTGCCCCTTTCTCATCAACATGAAAGGCAACAGAGAGAAACCCACTTTGGTGCTGGCTTGTGCTGCTGGGAAAAGACAGGGGGCAGGCAGCTGGGCTTTGTGAAGCAAAGCTGTGCAGACAGCTCAGGCTAGACAAAAATCTCTTCAAGAGCACACAGGGAAGTCAGATGTGTTGCCTCTCTTTGTCTCCTGACACTCAGTGTTTCTCCACCTTTTTGGTATTTGGGGTTTTTTTCCCCTCTTTGCAATTTATTGTGTCTCTTGGAGCTTTGCAGGAGCACAGCCACGTTCTGCCCTGTGGTGCTGCCACACAACCATAGAGTCATTTAGGTTGGAGAAGACCTTCAGGATCATTTAGAGGCTGGGAAGTTGCCTGTCAGAAAAGGACCTGGGGGTGCTGGCTGAAGTTGGCTCAGCAGTGTGTGCTGAGGAGGCCAGAAGACCACCAGCATCCCATCCTGGATCAGCAAGAGTGCATCCAGCAGGAGCAGGGAGGTCATCATGCCCTGGAATCACCACTAGTGAGGTCACACCTTGAATTCTGAGGTCACTTTTGGGCCCCTCATTACCAGAAGGACATTGAGGTACTGGAACAGGTTCACAGAAAGGCAATGAAGCTGGTGAAGGGTGTGGAGAGCAGGGCTGGTGAGGAGCAGCTGAGGGAACTGGGGTTGTTTAGGCTGGAGAGAAGGAGGTCGAGGGGAGACCTTCTGGCTCTCTACAGCTTCCTGTTAGGAGGCTGGACCCAGGTGGGCAGCAGTCTCTTCTCCCTGTTATCAAGTGATAGAATGGGAGGAGAAGGACATAGGTTGTGCCATGGGAGGTTGGATATTCTTTGCTGCAAGAGCAGTCAGGCACTGGAGCAGGCTGCCCGGGGAGGTGGTGGAGTCACCGCGCCTGGAGGTGTTGAAGGAAAGCTCGGGCATAGCACTTCAGGACACATCTGGCCCTGGTGGTGCTGGGCTGAAGACTGGACTTGCTGACCTTGGAGATCTTTTCCAAGTGGAACAACTCTGCAGTTGAGGAGTGGGAAGCATGGTCAGCTCATGATTCACCCAGCCGGGCTCACCCTCCGCAGTTCTCACACTTCAGCGTTCCACAGCAAGAGTCCCACTCTTGGAGCAGCCCCCTCCAGCTCTTTGGCTTCTCACTATTTATGCTTCCCAGGATGTATTCCAAGGGTGGAGGTGGTGGTGTTGGGAGATGAAATTGCTCTGTTTTTCATGACCAGAAATTCTCAATGGGTAATTTACTACTACTGTATAATTAAGCTCCAGATTGGGGTTTGTTTTTTTTTCACTTGGAAATGTTTTCCAAAGGAAGCCAACTATCTGGTCAGATTTGTGATGAGCAGTTGATGAGAAGCAGAAACCCAAAGAGGCTGCTCAGAAACCCAGCAGTGGTTCATAGAAAGAAGTCTCATATCCTCTGGAAGAAGGTAAGCAGAGGTCAGCACTCCCAGGAAGCTTCCAGTATTGCCCCAGGAGATGGACACAGCTGGTAAGAGGGGCTGGTCAGTCACAGGGTCAGAGGCTCACAGGATGTTAGGAGTTGGAAGGGACTTCCAGAGATCATTTAGTCCAACACCCCTGCAGGACTATTGAATCCAGGACAGGTCACACAGGAATGCATCCAGATGGGTCTTGAAGGTCACCAGAGAAGGAGAAGGGCAGTGCTCTGTGACCCTCACAGTGAAGAAGTTCCTCCTGCTGTTGAGGTGGAACCTCCTGTGCTGGAGTTTATATCTATTGCCCCTTGTCCTATCCCAGGGAGCAAGTGAGCAGAGCCTGTCCCCTCCCTCCTGCCCCTCAGCCCTCAGCTATTGATAGATATTGATCAGATCCCCTCTTAGTCTTCTCCTCTCCAGACTAAGCAGCCCCAGGGCTCAGCCTCTCCTCACAGGACAGTGCTGCAGTCCCTTCAGCATCCTGGTGGCTCTCTGTTGGACTCTCTAGAGCAGATCCCTGGCCCTCTTAAAGAGGAACAAGCAGAGCCATTGCAGAGAATGGTGGGGGTTGGAAGGGACCCCTGATGGAGATCATCTACTGCACGGTTCCTAGGTCAGTGGATGAGCTGGGCACAGCTCTGCATGGGCTGAAAGGAGCCAGCTGAGCACAGCGCAGCTCAGCACTCCGGTGTCTTCTCCCGGGACTTTGTTTTTCCAAACATGGTAAGGAGCCCAGCCTTCCCATCCAGCAACCTGTGCCCTTGCTAGGCACAAAAATAGCAAAGCAGGCCAGCCCTCTCCTCAGCAGGCCTCTGGTGGCGCTGCCCCTGGAGCAGGGGGCAGCCACTTGCTGTGGGTCATCACCGCCAGGATCCTCTTTCAGAAGCGGTGTCAGCGCGAGGGCTTTGCGAGGCTCTCCCAGGCCACAGCTCTCCTCCTCGGTATCTGGGGCTTGTTGATCCTGGCACAGCACCTGGGAACAGGCAGGAGGCCAGGCTAACAGATTGGCATGTGTGCAGGCAGGGAAGGAAGCTGAGAATCTGGCCTTAAACACCGGGGCTCAGATTTCCCTCGGAGGGTGTTGACAGGCAAGTGCATGCCGGAGCTCTGCTGCTGCAGGGGCTGCCACCCCTCCAGCCTGCCTCTGAGGGGCTGCTTGGGACAGTGTCACTCCTGGAGAGATTGCCTTCCTGCCTCCTGATCATCACAAAGTCATCAAAAAAACCCAAAACACAGTCTGAAGGAGTGTTCAGGTGGGGCTTGGGCTCTGCCCCCAGGCAACCAGCACCAGAACAAGAGGACACAGTCTCAAGCTGTGCCAGGGGAGGTTTAGGCTGGATGTTAGGAAGAAGTTCTTCCCAGAAAGAGAGATTGGCCATTGGGATGTGCTGCCCAGGGAGGTGGTGGAGTCCCCAGCCCTGGAGGTGTTTGGGAAGAGCCTGGATGGGGCACTTGGTGCCATAGTTTAGTTGATCAGATGGTGCTGGGTGATAGGTTGGACTGGATGATCTCAAAGGTCTTTTCCAACCTGGTTAATTCCTATTCTATTCTATTCTATTCTATTCTATTCTATTCTATTCTATTCTATTCTACTCTACTCTACTCTACTCTACTCTACTCCACTCCACTCTACTCTACTCTACTCTACTTCACTCCATTCTACTCTATTCTATTCTATTCTATTCTATTCTATTCTATTCTATTCTATTCTATTCTAACAGCCTGGCTGAGGCACTTGATGCCATGGTTGAGTTGATCAGATGGTGTTGGGTGAGAGGTTGGACTGGATGATCTCAGAGGTCTTTTCCAACCTGGTTAATTCCGTGAGTTCATCTCTTCAGACCCTACAGACTCAGCAGTGGCAGAGGTTGCCTCCATGAGCCCTAGAGGATTTAGGATCACTCAAACGAATGCCACAAGCCTCAGCAATGGTGAAAGTCACCATCCCAAGCTCTGGAGGTGTTATCAGAGAATCAGAGAATCAATAAGGTTGGAAAAGACCTCAGAGATCATCAAGTCCAGCCTGTCACCCAGCTCAAGCAAATGCCACAAGCCTCAGCAAGTGTCACTCTGTGTAGCTGATCATATTAAGCTAGGTCCTGGTGCAGGTGGACATCACTCTGTGCCACAACTCCACCTCAGCCCTAAGGTCAGCAGCTGCCCACTAATAAATATCAATGTCTAAGGGTTCATGAGGCTGGGGCCAAACTCTGCTCAGTGGTGCCCAGGGACAGGACAGGGAGCAACAGGCACAAACTGGAACCCAGGAGATTCCATCTGCAGATGAGGAGAAACTTTTCATGCTGTGAGGGTGCTGGAGGCCTGTCCCAGGCTGCCCAGAGAGGTTGTGGAGTCTCTTTCTCTGGGGAGATTCCAAACCCACCTGGGCATTGTGCTCCTGGGCAAGCTGCTGTGGGTGCCCCTGCTTGAGCATCAGGGTTGGACTGGATGATCTCCAGTGGTCCTTTCCAACCCCTACCATGCTGGGGGGTGGGAATTCTGTAAATAGAAATCAATGCTGACAAACTGTCACCAAAACAAAGGATATTGCCAGAGCTTTTTGTCCTCCCAGATCTTAGCTCAGTGCCCTCACCAGGAGATCATTTTCTCTTTGTGATGGGAAAAGCAAAGCATCCATGAAATCATCCAGAATGGTGCTGGCACAGCAGCAGGAGCTGTGGGTGCTCTGTGGCTTTCAGAAGTGAGCCTGGCTGGCCTGTGTGGTTTGCACACATACATAACCCAGAGGGAGCTCCCAGATCTGCCTTTTCTTCCTGGCTCTCCCACACATCTGTGGTGTGATGCTGGGCAGCTTCCCATCCACAAGCTCTTCCTCAGTTTCTCCACCCTTGGAGGGCTGCTATACTTTCAAAGGGGAAGTAGTTGGCATGTTTTCTAGGCTCCTGTAGGAGGGCACAACACCTAGGCTTGAGGAGAAGGCTCCTGTAGGAGGGAACAACTCCTAGGCTTGAGGAGCAAGGCTCCTGTAGGAGGGAACAACACCTAGGCTTGAGGAGAAGGCTCCTGTAGGAGGGAACAACTCCTAGGCTTGATGAGCAAGGCTCCTGTAGGAGGGCACAACACCTAGGCTTGAGGAGAAGGCTCCTGTAGGAGGGCACAACACCTAGGCTTGATGAGCAAGGCTCCTGTAGGAGGGAACAACACCTAGGCTTGAAGAGAAGGCTCCTGTAGGAGGGCACAACACCTAGGCTTGAGGAGAAGGCTCCTGTAGGAGGGAACAACACCTAGGCTTGAGGAGAAGGCTCCTGTAGGAGGGCACAACACCTAGGCTTGAGGAGAAGGCTCCTGTAGGAGGGAACAACACCTAGGCTTGAGGAGAAGGCTCCTGTAGGAGGGCACAACACCTAGGCTTGAGGAGAAGGCTCCTGTAGGAGGGAACAACACCTAGGCTTGAGGAGAAGGCTCCTGTAGGAGGGAACAACACCTAGGCTTGAGGAGAAGGCTCCTGTAGGAGGGCACAACACCTAGGCTTGAGGAGAAGGCTCCTGTAGGAGGGAACAACACCTAGGCTTGAGGAGAAGGCTCCTGTAGGAGGGAACAACACCTAGGCTTGAGGAGAAGGCTCCTGTAGGAGGGCACAACACCTAGGCTTGAGGAGAAGGCTCCTGTAGGAGGGCACAACACCTAGGCTTGAGGAGAAGGCTCCTGTAGGAGGGAACAACACCTAGGCTTGAGGAGAAGGCTCCTGTAGGAGGGCACAACACCTAGGCTTGAGGAGAAGGCTCCTGTAGGAGGGAACAACACCTAGGCTTGAGGAGAAGGCTCCTGTAGGAGGGAACAACACCTAGGCTTGAGGAGAAGGCTCCTGTAGGAGGGCACAACACCTAGGCTTGAGGAGAAGGCTCCTGTAGGAGGGAACAACACCTAGGCTTGAGGAGAAGGCTCCTGTAGGAGGGAACAACACCTAGGCTTGAAGAGAAGGCTTCTGTAGGAGGGCACAACACCTAGGCTTGAGGAGAAGGCTCCTGTAGGAGGGAACAACACCTAGGCTTGAGGAGCAAGGCTCCTGTAGGAGGGCACAACACCTAGGCTTGAGGAGAAGGCTCCTGTAGGAGGGAACAACACCTAGGCTTGAGGAGAAGGCTCCTGTAGGAGGGAACAACACCTAGGCTTGAGGAGAAGGCTCCTGTAGGAGGGCACAACACCTAGGCTTGAGGAGAAGGCTCCTGTAGGAGGGAACAACACCTAGGCTTGAGGAGAAGGCTCCTGTAGGAGGGCACAACACCTAGGCTTGAGGAGCAAGGCTGCTGTAGGAGGGAACAACACCTAGGCTTGAGGAGCAAGGCTGCTGTAGGAGGGAACAACACCTAGGCTTGAGGAGCAAGGCTGCTGTAGGAGGGAACAACACCTAGGCTTGAGGAGCAAGGCTGCTGTAGGAGGGAACAACACCTAGGCTTGAGGAGAAGGCTCCATGAGGACCTGCAGAGGAACACTTTGTATTAAACCCACATCTCATCAGTGTCTGCAGGCTCAGACATCCCTGCAGTTGTGGTGACCTGGTCATGCTGGGTTAATGGTGAGGCCCTGATGATCTCAAAGGTCTCTTCCAGCCAAAACAATTCCCTGATCCTATTATTCTCTTGACCTGAGGCAGAGACATGCCGTGCCTAGCTTAGGTGCAAGACAGATTGCCCCCCAAAGAGGGCTGCCTTCCAAGCTCTCCACAAAGCTTCCATGAGATGTGATGCCCCAGGGAGAAGGGGTGGTGGATGGAGAAGAAACCTGCTGAACAGGGCTGAGGCAAGGGAAATGAGATGTAAATCAGGGCTGTCATCCCTTTCCTGACCCGGGCTGCAGCACATACTTCTGCCCTAAAGTATGTTTGTCCTGGAAGACAGAGACACATCAGCCTGCAAATAGCTGAGTGAGAGCACAGCAAGGAGAGCCAGTGCTTTTTTTTCCCCCTTCAGACCCCTGCTATCCAAATTGTCCTGGCTTTTATACCTGGGATGGAGGTAAGACCAAATCCACACACACAGACTGGTGAGGAGATTGGCTGAGAAAGGTTGAGGAGATGTCTGGGGACATTGAGAGTATTGCTGAGAGCACTGAGGAGATGGCTGAGAATATTGAGAAGGTAGTTAAGAGCACTGAGCAGATGGCTGAGAACACTGAGGAGATGCTGAGAACACTGAGGAGAGATGGTTAAGAACACTGAGGAGATGGCTGAGAGCATTAAGAAGATGGTTAAGGACATTGAGGAGATGGCTAAGAATATTTAGATGGCTGAGAGCATTGAGAAGGTGATTAAGAACACTGAGGAGATGGCTGAGAGCACTGAGGAGATGTTTCTCCAGTCCCAGAGCCTGTTTGCTTTCAGTCCTACACCTCAGACATGATGAACATCACGTGGATGCCCCTCCAGGATATTCCCCCAGGCAGAAGCAGCTTGCATCCAGCCAATGTCACCCTCCACACCCCAGCATCATCACTGAGTTGAGCTCCTTCAGCACTCCCCAGGTGTCCACACCCCATGTGCCACAGGAATTCTGACACCTGGCCCCAGGCAAAGTCACTCCAGGCCCAGGTTCTGCATTGGGGCATCAGTGCTTTGGGTGGGGAGGGTTGTCCCAGGTGGACTGCCAGGTCCTAGCTGGTGGTGGACATAAGTGGAGTCAAAGGAGAGTGTCTGCTGCCTTCACAGGCTGGAATTGGTGCCATGGTTTAGTTGATTAGATGGTGTTGGGTGAGAGGTTGGACTCCATGATCTCAAAGGTCTTTTCCAACTTGGTTAATTCTCTTCTCTTCTCTTCTCTTCTCTTCTCTTCTCTTCTCTTCTCTTCTCTTCTCTTCTCTTCTCTTCTCTTCTCTTCTCTTCTCTTCTCTTCTCTTCTCTTCTCTTCTCTTCTCTTCTCTTCTCTTCCCTTCTCTTCCCTTCCCTTCCCTTCCCTTCCCTTCCCTTCCCTTCCCTTCCCTTCCCTTCCCTTCCCTTCCCTTCCCTTCCCTTCCCTTCCCTTCCCTTCCCTTCCCTTCCCTTCCCTTCCCTTCCCTTCCCTTCCCTTCCCTTCCCTTCCCTTCCCTTCCCTTCCCTTCCCTTCCCTTCCCTTCCCTTCCCTTCCCTTCCCAATAAAATTTGTCTAGGTTGAGAGAGACCTTTGGAGTCACTGGGTCCAACCCTTCAGGTAGGGCTTCAGAGTGAGCATGCAGGCAGTGGGTCTCAGTGGGCCCTGTGTGTTTGAGGTCTGTGGCAGCAGGGTGGAGGACCTCAGGGGAGCTTTGTGACCGAGCAGCAGCTGGCTTAGATGCATGAGTTGGCTCAAACAAGCTTTAAGCTGCTTCCTCTGGGGCAAATGCCAGGCTGTTAATGGTCTGTTAGAGCTAACTCTCAGCAGCACTGGGTCTTCCAGGGGACAAGTTGCTCCTGGAAGGCAGTCACAATGCTACTATAGAGAGAAGGGTTTTCAGCTGAGGGATGTTTGCCACCAGCTGCTTACACAACACCTTGTGCTTCCTTTGCCTAGGCTGCCCAGAAGCCAGCCATGCCCTGGGCTGAGCCCCAGCAGGGTGGGCAGCAGGGGCAGGGAGGGGATTCTGCCTCTCTGCTGTGCTCCACTGAGACCCCCCTGCAGTGCTGGAGCCGGCTCAGGAGTCCTCAGCACAGACAGGGACCTGGTGCAGAAGGGTCAGAGATAGCTACAGCAATGCTGGCAGGGCTGGAAGCCCTCTGCTGTGAGGCCAGGCTGAGAGAGTTGGGCTTGGGCAGCCTGGAGATAAGAAGGCTCCATGGGGGCTTTCTGGTAGCTTTTCAGGGCTTTAAAGGGTCAGTCAGAAAGCTGGGGACAGACTTTTTAGCAGGAGCTGTGGTGGCCAGGCAAGGAATGATGGGTTTAAACTCAAAGAGGGATATTTAGACCAGAGAGGAGTAATGACATTTTGGAATAGAAGTGGTGAGAGCCTGGCCCAGGCTGCCCAGAGAGGTGGCAGCTGCCCCCTCCCTGGCACCAGTGCAGCTCAGGTTCTTTGGGCCTCTGAGCAACCTGCTCTAGTTACAGTCTGCAGGGGGATTGGACTGGATGACCTTTGAAGGTCCCTTCCAACCCAAACCCTTCCATGGCTCTCTGAGTCTAAACTATGCAGCAGGATGACATCTTCCAGCAAGGCTCCGCTGCAAGCAGGCCTCCATGAACCAGCATTCCCTCATGAAAACACGTGCTCCTGCTTGGTGATTCCCCTGGGGCTGGCAATGCCAGGCAACAACAGCAACCACAAGAGTAAAATAGCAATTAAAAACCTGAAGGGGAAGCCTGTGTGTGAGGGAGCCCAAAGAGAGGCCAGCTGTGTGGCTCCTGCTCAACCTGAGCCTCCCCAGCTCTGCCTTGGTCAATCACCAACTCTCCCTGCTGCAAGCAGAACATAGAATCATAGAGTCAATAAGGTTGGAAAAGACCTCAGAGATCATCAAGTCCAACCTGTCACCCAACACCTCATGACTAGACCATGGCACCAAGTGCCACATCCAATCCCCTCTTGATCACCTCCAGGGATGGTGACTCCACCACCCCCCTGGGCAGCACATCCCAATGGCCAACAACTCTCTCTGTGAAGAGCTTTCTCCTCACCTCCAGCCTCACATCACCAATGCCAAGCCCTTGCTGGCTGCAGGACTGTTTGGTGACCCTCCTGTGGCCCCATCAGGCTGGTGCAATGGATGGGGCAGAAAGGAGAGCTCCCATTTTCCAACCACAGCCAGGGATCAAGAGCTGTAGTCTGGAGGCAGCTCCTGCAGGAGTGACTCACACGCTGTAAAGGAGCAAGTGCTTAAGGCCAGACCCCATAAATCCACCAAATTAGATGCTGGTGACATTATAGACCTGTTTTGTTAGTTTTTCCAGCTGAGCTGCAGACCACAGAAAAAGATTTATCCTCCAAGGGTTGGGATGGGGGGGAGGAGGGAGAGCAGGATGAGGGGAAAGGGGCAAGAGGGGAGTGAGTCTCAGAAGTTAAGTTTCTCATTGATTCTTTTCCTCAGGAAGGGGGAGAAAAACAAAAGAACATTTTGTTCCTGCTGCTGGGAAGATGGAAAATACAAATTGGGTATGGGGGTGAAGCAGAAAGGAGGAGTTAAATATCTTCCCTCCAGCAAAATATTCTTCCCTCCAGCATTCATGCAGAGTGGAGGAGGCAGCAGCAGCCCTGGAAGGGGCAGAGCACAGCCAGTGATGAGGACAAAGCAAAGAGAAGGGGAAGATAGGGACAGAGAATTCACCACATGCTAGAGAGGCTTGCAGCAATATGCCACAGAGGTCTTGAGCCTCTGATAGAGACTGAGCAGAAGACAGCCCTGAGAGTGTGACCAAAACCTCTCTTCCTCATCTTGACAGCCAGGCAGCAGTGCCTGTGTGGTTGACATGGACAGCCAAGCTGGAGGGGAACCAAACCTCCTGACTGGAATCTCAGAACCATCAGAGAACCACAGAGCATCACAAGCTGGAAGGGACCTGCAAAGCTCACCTAGAACAACCTCCCTGCACTCAGCAGGGACCACCTGCACCTAGAGCAGCTGGCTCAGAGCCCCAGCCAAGCACATCCTGGAGCTCCAGCAACAGGGAAGGAAAGAGGTGATCAGTGCAGATGTAGATGGCTGTGGTGAATCAGGGAATTCCATGGCAGGAGCCTGGTCAGATGGAGATGAATTGAATCAGGGAATTCCATGGCAGGAGCCTGGTCAGATGGAGAGGAATTGAATCAGGGAAGTCCATGGCAGGAGCCTGGTCAGATGGAGATGAATTGAATCAGGGAAGTCCATGGCAGGAGCCTGGTCAGATGGAGAGGAATTGAATCAGGGAAGTTTCATGGCAGGAGCCTGGTCAGATGGAGAGGAATTGAATCAGGGAATTCCATGGCAGAAGCCTGGTCAGATGGAGAGGTATTGAATCAGAGAAGTTTCATGGCAGAAGCCTGTCCTTCAGAGTTGCACACAGGCAAGATGACCTCAAGACCATCATGTGGATGGGCTGGAGAGATATGGAACAAGAGAAGATGGACCAAGACAAGAAGACTTGGTCAGAGCAGATCCTCCCTTTGCTCATGCAATTCTGCTAACCACATCTAAAGCTCTGAGCAGTCAGGACCTTGTCCTTCTGACAGCAATGTCCTGGAGTAAGAAGGGAGGGGGGAAAACTAAATAGCTTGAACACCACTGGAAAGGTTTTGTGTTCCTTGCCTGCCATGCTGACAGGTGAAGAATGGCATTAAAATGAAAGGAAAGAGTTTTTCCCTCTTTCTGCTTTTTATTTTCCCCTCTTCATGGCAGATGTTGACCTGGTGTGCAAGCTCCAAGCACCACAAGCTGCTGTGGTGACGTGAGGCTTGGGTTGCCCAGCAGTGCCAACCCATAGAAGGAAGCAGGCAGGAGCCTGCCCTCCAAAATGGCCTTGGGTACAAATAAGGACCTGCACTCTGCAAGCTGTCCAGAGTCAAGGAGAGCTTTGGAGATCCAGGAGGCAGCATTAGCCTGTCTGAGGTGAAATATTTAGTAGCAGGGCTTAAGGACTGAAATATCTTTTCAAATATAGCTTTTAAATGTTATTTACCCAGGAGGAGCTGCTGAAGGAACTGAGATTGTTTAGTCTGGAGAGCAGGGGACTGAGGGGAGACCTCATGGCTCTCTACAAGCCCCTGAAAAGAGGCTGGAGATGAGTGAGGGCCAATTCTGTCTAGGATCAGGTGATTGAAAGAGAGGAAATGGCCTCAAATTGTGCCAGGGGAGGTTTAGGCTGGACTTGAGGAAACATTTCTTTGCTGCAAGAGTGGTCAGGGATTGCAACAGGCTGCCCAGGGAGGTGGTAAGAATAAGACTAGATGAGGCACTCAGTGCCATGGTTTAGTTGATCAGATGGTGTTGGGGGACAGGTTGGCCTTGGTGATCTCAAAGGTCCTTCCCAGCCTGGTTAATTCTGTGATTCTGTGTTGCAGACACCACCCCTGCAGGTGTTCAAGAAACCTGTGGCCATGGCACTTTGGGACATGGTTTACTGACCATGGTGGTGCTGGGTTGAAGGGTTGAAGGGACTCAATGATCTTAGAGGTCTTTTCCAAACAAAACAAATCTGTGATTCTATGATTTAGAGCTCAGTTCAGGCAGCAAAAGCATTGATTCCAGCTGAGACCAATCACAAGTGGAGTGGAATGGAGTGGAGTGGAGTGGAGTGGAATGGAATGGAATGGAATGGAATGGAATAGAATAGAATAGAATAGAATAGAATAGAATAGAATAGAATAGAATAGAATAGAATAGAATAGGAATTAACCAGGTTGGAAAAGACCTCAGAGATCATCCAGGCCAACCTCTCACCCAGCACCATCTAATCAACTAAACCATGGCACCAAGTGCCTCAGCCAGGCTCTTCCTAAACACCTCCAGGGATGGGGACTCCATCACCTCCCTGGGCAGCACATCCCAGTGGCCAATCTCTCTTGCTGGGAAGAACTTCTTCCTAACATCCAGCCTGAACCTCCCCAGGCACAGCTTGAGACTGTGTCCTCTTGTTCTGGTGCTGGGTGCCTGGGAGAAGGGACCAAGCCCCACCTGGCTACAACCTCCCTTCAGGGAATTGTAGAGAGCAAGAAGGTCTCCCCTGAGCCTCTTCTTCTCCAGGCTGAGCAACCCCAGAGCTCCCTCAGCCTCTCCTCCCAGGGCTGTGCTCCTCCTGGACATGCTGCTGGCTGAGGTTCAGCAGGATCCAGTCTGTAGGACTTGTGACAGGCCAGAGCAGAAGCTTAGCTCACTGGAGGACTGGGAACACAGGAACGGGAGGAGGCAAAGGTGTTAGCTGATAGTGCAGGTGCAAGGTCCCTGTGTTTTTGCAGCTGGAGCACCAGGGGGCTGGGACTTTTCCCTGGGCTCGCTGCACAATTCAGACTCAGTAATTGCACAGCTGCTCCAGAGGGACCTGGAGTCGCTGTGTTTTCTTAGGACCCATCTTCGCCATCAGACTCTTCAAGGTCTAATCCAAAGGAGGGGGAAGGATTTTTCACCGGGCAGGCACATGAGAGTCGATGTTGCTGGAAGGATGGATTTGGAGCATTCTTCTGAGCACGCTGTTCCCACCTCAGCCCCCAGCTCGCTCCAGGGCAGAGCTAATTCCCACATCCTGGGAACATTAGGTCAATTGTTTGTCAAATTACCCAGGTGAGTTCACACTTGCAATGAGCTCGCTTTCACCTCGGGCTGCAGCTGGGCTCTGGGTAGACCTTTCCTCTTCCTTACTTTTATCCACCCAGGCATTGTTCCATGGAGCGTTTTCCTTTGGAAGAGTCGGACAACCCCACGACGAATCCTTGGGAAAGACTGACCTCTTCTGGGAAGCCAAAAGGCAGCTGCTCAGGGAACCTGAAGCCAGCCATTGTGGCCTGGAATTTCCCTTGGGCATATTTGGGCAGCCAGCTCTCGGCGTTGGATGCTGAACAATTTCAGTGGCTTCTCTAGAGATGCCTCTCTGCAAGGTGATTTCCTCTTGCTGGCTCTTGAAGCCACAGAGGATTCTGGCCTTACACTAGCTATTTTTATCTATCTATCTATCTATCTATCTATCTATCTATCTATCTATCTATCTATCCATCCATCTATCCATCTATCTATGTATTTATTGATTGATTATTATTGTTCTCCCTCATGTCCTTCACACTCATTTTTAAGCTCACTGAGGTTTTCTAAGCCCATTCAACTCCATATCATCTCCCCCAGCTTCCCCTTTCTGCTTCCTCCTTAACACTCAGCCCTTCTCCTGGTGCTCACTGCTGGCCATAATCCATTAAAGTCTTCCTGGAGAGATTCCAAACCTGCCTAGACACTGTGATCATGGACAGCCTGCTGTGGGTGCCCCTGCTTAAGTAGGGGAGTTGGACCAGACAGAATCACAGAATCATGGATAGACCTCATAGAATCATGGATAGGCCTCATAGATCTCATAGACAGACCTCATAGAATCACAGATGACCTCCAGAGGCCCCTTCTTACCCCCAGCACGCTGGGATTCTGTGAATCTTTGTGGTTCTTTACACTACAATGGCTTGGAGAGCCCAGTTTGGTAGAGCTACTCTCTTCCATCATCCCTCTTGAACACAGACTGTGTAGGGATATAAGAGCCTGCCCCTGGCATGCACTTCCTCTCACACTTGCAGCAGCGCCAGCTCTTGCTCAGGAGGCTTTGGGAAAAGCCTGTGACTTGCTAAAGCTTGTTCCAGGTTTTTCATTGGCAAAGATTGCCTCAAACATAAGGCTTCAGAAAACTTTTGAATCTCTTCCTATTTAGATTCATAGAGTCACCAAATCAGTGGGGTTGGAAAAGACCTTTAAGGACATCCAGATTCACAGAGTCACCACATCAATGGGGTTGGAAAAGACCTCTAAGAACATCCAGATTCATAGGGTCACCAAATCAGTGAGGCTGGAAATGACTTTTAAGAACATCAAGTCCAACCATGAACCCAGCACTGCCAGAGCACCCCTAAACCATGACCCTCAGCACCACATCTCCATGGTTTTCCAATCCCTCCATGGGTGAGGTCTCCACCATGGCCCTGGGCAGCCTGGCCTAGGGCTTGACAACCTCTTTGGTGAAGTCATTTTTCCCTACTATCCAACCTAAACCCCTCCTGGTGCAACTTGAGGCTCTTTCCTCTTGTTCCTTGGGAGAAGAGGCTGACTCCCACCTGCCTCCAACCCCTTGTTCTACCGATGGAGTGAGGGAGTGGTGATGTTTGGTGGTGGAATGCCTGTTTCATCTAGGCAGGCAGGAGTCTAGTCCTTGAATCTTGAATCTTAGTGCTCTCCATGGGCTATCTGCCAGTTTTTCATTTCCCCTCTCTTTCTTTATGCTGATGGCATCCTCAAGGTGCCTTTGCCATGAGTCAAGGTGCTGCTGTCTGTGTGTACACAGGCACAGGCCAAACTCTGGTCCTGCCCAAGGGAGCTCAGTTCTTCAGCTGTCCCCTTCAGCTCTCAAAACCACTGTGTGGGAGAAGGATCTATATTATAACACCACTGAGAAGACCTTTAGCTTCAGCTGATGTTTTTGGCCACATGAAGAATTATCACCCACTAAAACCCAAAATCAGAGAGGTCTTTGCAGCTGTCTCAAGGTCTACTTGCATGTCCCTCCTGTTTGACCCATGGCCTCCAGGAGCTCAGGGGGTTGCAGTAGCATTTGACAAAGGCTTTCAGAGGTTAGTGTGGATGGGCTTGGACAGGAGAGCAGCAATATTTGCCTGTATGGAGAACAAACATCCAAGCAAAGAAAATCTTTCCAAGGCAGGGTTATTGATATTAAAACCACAGAACTTAATTAAAGATGAAGATAATTGAAGCCATATGGCAGAAAACTTTCCCTGTTGCCCCTGCATGCCACGTTGTAGACTCAAAGCCTGACTCCCAGAGAGAGAGCAGTAAGTCAAGGTGACTGGGAGCATTCAAGGAGTGATTATCTGGGATCATTAGTGGGGCTGGTGGGCAGCAGCTATAAACTGGGAAGGGATCCTGATGAGGTCCATGGCCTTTAACTCCTCTAGTAAGTAATGAGAGCTGTAAATCTGCCCATTACAGGCACTGGTAATGCTGCTGCATTCAGCCAGCAGCTTTGCTTTAATCTCTTCATGACATCAAGAGAAAAGGAGGGGGACCCTTGCTCCAGGACCTGAGTGATCTGAGCCTCCTGGACTGGGTGCAACTCCCCATTTCCAGGTGGGCATTAGGTGCAGCAATCTGAAGACTGAAAAGCCAAGTTCTGGTCCCAATACCTCTGGTTCCTTGAGGAACTGAATGGGTTCCCAGGGATCTACAGCTCTCAAAGTGGGAAAAGGCAGACTGAGAGGGGATTTTTCTCAGGGAGAAGCTCCAGGGAGACCTTCCTGTGCCCCTGCACTGCTCAAAAGGGGCTGGTCAGAAAGCTGGGAGTAGACTTTTTAGCAGGACCTGTTGTGACAGGACAAGGGGTGATGGTTTGACACTGAAAGAGGAAGATTCAGACCAGACAGGAGGAAGACATTTTTCACCCTGAGGGTGGTGAGGCACTGGCCCAAACTGCCCAGAGAGCTGTTAGATCTCTGAAATCATTTCAGGTCACGTTGGATGTGGCTTTCAGTCACCTGTTGTGGTTGCAGACATCCCTGCTGACTGCAGGGGAGTTAGGCTAGAGGACCTTTAAAGATCCCTTCCAACCCAAACCATTCTATGATGCCATGACCTCCTCCCTCATTCCAGGCCAATTCAGTGGGGCTCATTTCTGCAGCTAGCCTTGCCTCTCTCAGCAGGGAGCAGCTAGAGATGTGCTCACATAACCAAGTGCCTCCACTCACCTCCAGCCACCAAGAGCTGCAGCAGTTAAACCTCTGAAGTCTGAGGTCGTCTGGCATTTCTCATCTCTCCTGGACAACTATCCCTGAACTTGCCCAGGCTAAGAGTTTCTGCTGCTGGCAGCAAGAGGAATTATGTCCTGTGAAGAAAGTGCCTACAAATCATCAGCTGGAAATGGACCACATCTCTGAAAGGAATTTCCACAGCTTTCCTGGGCAACAATCAGAAGGTTATTAGCCATCTGCAAATCCAGACTGATCATGAGCTCACCACCTTGCTGGGCTATCTCATGTTGCAACTGTCTCATTCTCTGCCTCAGTTTTTCCCACTTCTGGAGCTGAGCACATTCCCCAGTGACCATCTCCTCCACTAGCGATAAATCAGGGGGTTCAGTTCTGGGCCCCTCTGTGACTTCCTGTTCCAAGCTTTGCCAGATTTAAGCCAACAGAAATGCTTCACTGCCCCTTCTCACAGGTCCATTATGTATTCACAGAATCCCAGCATGGTGGAGCGTGGGAGGGAGCGCTGGAGATCACCCAGTCCAACCCCCCTGCTCCAGCAGGGTGCCCACAGCAGCTGGCCCAGGGGCACAATGCCCAGGGGGGGTTGGAAGCTCTCCACACCAGGAGACTCCACAACCTCTCTGGGCAGCCTGGGACAGGCCTCCAGCACCCTCACAACAAACAACTTTCTCCTCCTGCTCAGGTGGAACCTCGTGGGGTCCAGTTTGTGCCCTCTGCCCCTTGTGCTGGCCCTGGGCAGCACTGAGCAGAGCCTGGCCCCAGCCTCTTGCCCCCCCTGCTCCCTTTAGCTCTTGCTGAGCATTGCTCAGCTCCCCTCTGGGGCTGCTCTGCTGCAGGCTCTCAGCCTTTGCTCCTCACAGAGCTGCTCCAGGCTCTTCAGCAGCTTCCCAGCCTCCCCTGGACTCTCTTCCTGCCTCTCTTGAACTGGGGAGCCCAGAACTGGACCCAGTCCTGCAGCTGTAACCTCCCTGGGGCAGAGCAGATATTTACATTGGGCAGGCTGTGTTCCCTCTCTCTTTCCTTCCATACTCGCCCCCAAAGCAGAAGCTGCACTTAACCCTTGCTCCTTCAGAGTATTTAGGTGCAACCTTTCCATCTAATCCTTTCCAGTTTATGCCTTTTCACTGAGCTGGGCAGAGTGGCTGCCACCCAGCCAGGCTGGATGCAGATGGTTACCCTTGGCAAGCTTTACCTTTGGGTTTTGTTTGGGTTTTTGTTTTTCCCTCCTTCTTCTTCTTTTTCCAAGTAGGAATAAAAATTCTTCTGGTGGTGGCCAAGCTTCTAAGCACCCCCCAGGCATTAACAGCAAGCCTGGTGTTAAGTGTTTATGATTTCCAAGCTGCTTCCCCTCCCAGGCTAAATGTGTCCTTTTATTGTCTCGCCCCTTGCTGGCTGGCTCACCTGGCCATTGTTTCCCTTCCTGCAAAGCTTCAGGCTTTTTGTCCTGCAGCTTTGAGTTCTCTGCCTTTTGTGAAGCTCTTGGATGCCTTCACCTTCCCTGAGCTGCACCATTATGTCCTCCTCGAGGCACAAACCACCATTTCCCCTTCTGGAGCCCAGAAGCCCCTGCCCAGTGCCAAGGCTGGCATTCCTCAGGCTGAGACCTGAGCCAGCCTGGAGGATTTGGAGAAATGAGCCTCAGGTATTGCAAGGAAGAGCTCTGGGGATTGCCAGACACTGCTGCAGCTAAGGTTCCACTGCCCTCCCTCCCTCCCTCCCTCCCTCCATCCCTTCCTTCCTTCCTTCCTTCCTTCCTTCCTTCCTTCCTTCCTTCCTTCCTTCCTTCCTTCCTTCCTTCCTTCCTTCCTTCCTTCCTTCCTTCCTTCCTTCCTTCCTTCCTTCCTTCCTTCCTTCCTTCCTTCCTTCCTTCCTTCCTTCCTTCCTTCCTCCCTCCCTCCCTCCCTCCCTCCCTCCCTTCCTTCCTTCCTTCCTTCCTTCCTTCCTTCTTTCCTTCCTTCCTTCCTTCCTTCCTTCCTTCCTTCCTTCCTTCCTTCCTTCCTTCCTTCCTTCCTTCCTTCCTTCCTTCCTTCCTTCCTTCCTTCCTCCCTTCCTTCCTTCCTTTCCTCCTTTCTTCCTTTCTTTCTCTCTCTATTTACTTATTTATTTAGGACAGGGTTCAGCTTCAGAAGTTTTTATACCTTTAGCCCTGGCCTCAGGAACACAGAATCATTTCATTTGGAAAAGACTTTTAAGATCATTCTTCCACCTTCCCATTCTGAGGAAGCTGAAGCGAAAAAAAAGCCTCCCAGAAACAGCAGCCTCCTCTCAGCTGGCTGCAGGAGGGTTTGGATGATCCCCAGCCCCTGATGACAGTCCTGGTTCCACGAGCTGGTGAAGCTGCTCATCAAGATTCCTGGGCACAGCCATCCTAACTTGCATAGAATCACAGAATAGTTTGGGTTGGAAAGGACCTTTAAAGGTCATCAAATCCAGCTTTGCACTTCAGGATCTCAGGAGCTTGCTCGTTTTTCAGTCCTGCTTGTGGACAGATTGACTTTGGATGCCTGTTGAATGTGCAAAGCAGGAATTTGACACTAAGCCAACGAATGCCTCATCAGAAATATTGTCCTTCCCTTACACCAGGCTTTGCTTGGCCTGCAGAATTCTCCTTTTACTTCTTGAACTTGCAAACCACCAAAAGAGAGCCAGGAGAGACCTGGGGCTGTTTAGGCTGGAGAAGACTGAGGGGAGATCTTGTCAATGCTGATCAATATCTAAAGAGCTATGTCCTGTCTTTCCATGTTGAGCAGAAGCATGGAAGAGCAGAGGCCATACCGCTCCTTGCACCTCCTTCAGACAAAGGACTCTTACTTACATTGTTCTGGCAGGAGATAGAAGATAGAAGAGAGAGAAGATGCAAGACAAGAAGATAGAAATAGAAGATAGAAGAGATAGAGGATAAAAGAAGGTAGAAAATAGAAGACAGAAGAAGATAGAAGATAAAAGAAGATAGAAGATAGAAGATAAAAGAAGATAGAAGATAGAGGGTAGAGGTTAGAGGGTAGTGGATAGAGGATAGAAGATAGAAAGTGTGGCCTCAGGAAGATATGGAGGAAGAATGGAACTGAGTGGAACTTCTTAGCTATGGAAGAAACCTAAGACATAAACAGAAGCTCCAAGGTTGGAAGCTAACCTCTCCACAGCTGGAGATCTTCTCTGCAGCCACAAAGCTGGAGGAGGAAATGAGTTGTAGGTGAGGAGCAGATTAAAGACTCCACTAGCTGGCTGCCCCTGAGATTGTGCCAGACTAAAACTCAGCCAACAGTGATCTAGGATGCAGTCAAGCACTCACTGATCTCACTGTGGAGACTCCTGAGGAAAGAGAAGTTGTGCTCCTCAGGTTCACCAGATGAAACATAATGGGTCTGAGCAGCAGCTTGATCTCTCTGCCCTCAGCCACCAGGCTGGATGGTTGGCATCAGTTTTGGTAAATTGCTTGTGGCAAAGAATGTTTCCAGAGACTCAACTCCACCTGAATGGGAGCAAACTGTTAGAGCAATCCATGGTACAGCTTTGCTCTTGGGCATCTGGCACCTTCCCAAACCATTTCTAGATACTCTGGCAATGCCTTTGCAGGGATGGAACCCCAAAGGCAATTGGGATGTGGCTGCCTACTTGTGGAGGTAAAAGAGCTTCATAGTGCCAATGCAAATCTTTCTATAGCATGGCCTCAGGGCCAGAGAACAGCCCTTGGAGCCTGGCTGTGATTGCCACGGCAGAGCCTCTGCCTCCAGGGGCTCCAGGCTTGTGTAGAGCAAAGAGAATAATCAACCTCATCATAAGCACAAACACAGAATCATAGAATCAATAAGGTTGGAAAAGACCTCAGAGATCATCAAGTCCAACTTATCACCCAACACCTCCTGACAACTAAACCATGGCTTCAAGTGCCACATCCAATCCCCTCTTGAACACCTCCGGGGATGGGGACTCCACCACCTCCCTGGGCAGCACATCCCAATGGCCAATTACTCTTTCTGGGCAGAGCTTTCTCCTCACCTCCAGCCTAAACCTCCACTGGCACAGCTTGAGACTGTGTCCTCTTGTTCTGCTGCTGGTTGCCTGGGAGAAGAGACCAACCCCCACCTGGCTACAACCTCCCTTCAGGTAGTTGTAGACAGCAAGGTCATACCACAGGTAACAGAATGGTGAGGGTTGAGAGGGACCTCTGGAGATCATCTAGTCCACCCCATGCAAGGCTGAGGAGAGACTTCTTGAAAGGGCTTGCAATGGTGGGGTGAGGGTAAACAGGTTTGAGCTGGAAAAGAGGAGATTGAGACTGGAGATAAGAAAGAAGTTCTTTACAGTGAGGGTGGGGAGACAACAGGAACAGGTTGCCCAGAGCAGCTGTGGATGGCCTCTCCCTGGAGATGTTCAAGGCCAGGTGGGGTGAAGGCTTGAGCCACTTGGGCTGGTGGGAGGTGTCCCTGCCCTTGGCAGGGGGTGTTGGAATTAGATCTTTAAGATGCCTTCCGACCCAAACCATTCTATGACTCTGTGACTCTGATTCTGTGACTCTGTGACTCTCTGATTCTGTGACTCTGTGACTGATTCTGTGATTCTGTGACTCTCTGATTCTGTGACTCTGTGACTGATTCTGTGACTCTGTGACTCTCTGATTCTGTGACTCTGATTCTGTGACTCTCTGATTCTGTGACTCTGATTCTGTGACTCTGTGACTGATTCTGTGATTCTGTGACTCTCTGATTCTGTGACTCTGATTCTGTGATTCTGTGACTCTCTGATTCTGTGACTCTGACTCTGTGACTCTGTGACTCTGTGACACTGATTCTGTGACTCTGATTCTGTGACTCTGTGACTCTCTGATTCTGTGACTCTGATTCTGTGATTCTGTGACTCTCTGATTCTGTGACTCTGACTCTGTGACTCTGATTCTGTGACTCTGACTCTGTGACTCTGTGACTCTGTGACACTGATTCTGTGACTCTGATTCTGTGACTCTGTGACTCTCTGATTCTGTGACTCTGACTCTGTGACTCTGTGACTCTGTGACACTGATTCTGTGACTCTGATTCTGTGACTCTGTGACTCTCTGATTCTGTGACTCTGATTCTGTGATTCTGTGACTCTCTGATTCTGTGACTCTGACTCTGTGACTCTGATTCTGTGACTCTGACTCTGTGACTCTGTGACTCTGTGACACTGATTCTGTGACTCTGATTCTGTGACTCTGTGACTCTCTGATTCTGTGACTCTGACTCTGTGACTCTGTGACTCTGTGACACTGATTCTGTGACTCTGATTCTGTGACTCTGTGACTCTCTGATTCTGTGACTCTGTGACTCTGTGACTCTCTGAATCTGTGACTCTGTGACTCTGATTCTGTGATTCTGTGACTCTCTGATTCTGTGACTGTGATTCTGTGACTCTCTGATTCTGTGACTCTGTGACTCTGATTCTGTGACTCTGTGACTCTGTGACTCTGTGACACTGATTCTGTGACTCTGATTTGGTGGCTCCATGACTCTCTGATTCTGTGATTCTACTATGACCTTATGATCTTATCTGCAGGGAAGCCCAGAAGACTTCAGCAAGGTCTGAGGTCTGCAAACAGCAGGATTGGGACCTTCTGTGCTTGCTGTTGCCCCGGTCTGGAGGAAGTTCAGCTTGGAAGCCTCGAGGGGCCAGGCTCCCCGCTCCACTCAGCCTTCCCTGCCAAGCTCTTTAATTTGGAAAAGGTGAGCACTTGTGGCAGAGAGCTTCGTGCCATTTAACTTCTTGTTGTTGTTGCTGCAGCTGATGGGAAACTCACTGCTTTCCAACACAGCTTTCATTAAACTTATTAAAAGGGTAAATATAGCTACTCCCTTTGGGGAGTTCTTCCTTCTTTTCCTTTTCTTTTCTCTTTTCTTTTCTTTTCTTTTCTTTTCTTTTCTTTTCTTTTCTTTTCTTTTCTTTTCTTTTCTTTTCTTTTCTTTTCTTTTCTTTTCTTTTCTTTTCTTTTCTTTTCTTTTCTTTTCTTTTCTTTTCTTTTCTTTTTTCTTTTCTTTTCTTTTCTTTTCTTTTCTTTTCTTTTCTTCTTTTCTCTATTTTCTCTCTTCTCTCTTCTCTTCTCTTCTCTTCTCTTCTCTTCTCTTCTCTTCTCTTCTCTTCTCTTCTCTTCTCTTCTCTTCTCTTCTCTTCTCTTCTCTTCTCTTCTCTTCTCTTCTCTTCTCTTCTCTTCTCTTCTCTTCTCTTCTCTTCTCTTCTCTTCTCTTCTCCTCTTCTGTTTTCTTCTCTTCTCCTCTCTTCTTCTTTTCTCCCTCTCCCTCTCCCTCTCCCTCTCCCTCTCCTTTCCCTCCCCTCCCCTCCTCTCCCCTCCCCTCCCCTCCCCTCCCCTCCTCTCCCCTCCCCTCCCCTCCCCTCCCCTCCCCTCCCCTCCCCTCCCCTCCCCTCCCCTCCCCTCCCCTCCCCTCCCCTCCCCTCCCCTCCCCTCCTCTCCTCTCCCCTCCCCTCCCCTCCTCTCCTCTCCTCTCCTCTCCTCTCCTCTCCTCTCCTCTCCTCTCCTCTCCTCTCCTCTCCTCTCCTCTCCTCTCCTCTCCTCTCCTCTCCTCTCCTCTCCTCTCCTCTCCTCTCCTCTCCAAACCTCTCCTCTCCGAACCTCTCCTCTCTGAACCTCTCCGAACCTCTCCTCTCTGAACCTCTCCTCTCCTCTCCGAACCTCTCCTCTCTGAACCTCTCCTCTCCTCCTTCCTTTTCTTTTTCTTTTCCAACTGATTATTTCTCAGAGGTAAAACTTTTCCATGCAATGGCAAACCATCAGCAGTGCTTAGATTAAGGAGGGAGGGCAGGAGGGAGGGAGGGAGGGAGGGCAGGAGGGAGGGAGGGAGGGAGGGAGGGAGGGAGCTGTTGCATTTATTCCTGTTTTTTGTTTTCTTTGAGAGCTATAAAGCAGAAATGAAACAAAACTGACTTTATATTTGCAGACAAGAGTGTGTGTGTCTTTATGCATTTCCCTCCTACTTGCCAGTTTTTGCTCTTTTTTATCCCCCCTCCCCTTTCAGAGCACTGCAAGCAATAACACTGTGGGATGATAGAAGCCTTTCTGTTGCTTCTTGTTTCCTTTCCAATAATGAATAAGCTTGAAGGGCATTATTTTAACTAGGCTCTTGTAATCCTTTAACAGGGCTTGTTGAAAATAAGACCCAGCACTGCCAGACACCAGGCAGCAGAAAGCTGCTTAGTGCCAAACTCCTTGGCACTGGAGAAGCTGGGAACTGGCTGCTTTTGCCTCCTCTGCTGTGCTTGAATGTGTACCTTCCCGGGTCCCAAAGGGGGCTGGAATCCAGGCAGCACCTAAAGCTTGGTCCCTGTCCTCCAGGAGGGACCAGGCTCACTCTTTGTGTCACACCTGGTTGAAGGAACTGCTTCCAGGATGGGCTGAGCCCTAAGGGGTTGGGAAGGTCTCGGTGCTGTAGGGTCAATGCCATAGCATGAAATCATACAGTGATGTAGCAACTCCTGCTCCTAGTCCTGACAGGCATGGAGGAACACTTCAAAGCACCAAGTCCAAAAGCTCTGAAACCAGAAGGCAGTTCAGAGAACCTCAGACTGGCTATTAAGGATCTTAGAAGGGTTTAAGGCCATCTTGCTACTGTCAGAGGAGAGGAAAGGATCACACACTCTCAAAGTCAAGCTCTGCAGCTCAGCAGCTCTTGGCTCAGTCCTTTGCTCTCCCACCTGGGGAAGGACATTTTGCCTCTGAGCTCTCCCACAAAGTGTGTGAGAGTCTTTTTTATGCCCATGTCAACCATCACCCTGAGCCAGGAGCTGATCCTAGCAGTCCCTATGGATGTGGCTTACTGGCTTGGGCATGTGGATGGCGAGGATGAGGTGTCACAGGACTCACAGAGAGCTGATCCTTTGCTTCCTTGATTTGCTAATACAGCAGCAGCAATGCTCCCACTGACAATTCTCACCCCACTAAAGAGGACCATGAGCAGGTCCAGCCTCAGTAGGCTTTGCTAAAGGATGTGAGAGAATGGCTGTGGGATAGGTGCTAGAGAAGGAAGCAGCTGAAGTGCCCTGGGTTTGCCCAAGCTTTCCTACCCAAAAAGGTGCTGCTCAGCACCCTCAGCAGAAAAGGAAACAGAGACAATCACAAAAGATCTCTCCCTTCTCTCCAGTCTGAATCTCCCTCCCTAGTTCAAACCATCCCCCCTTGTCCTGTCACAGCAGGCCCTGCTCAAAAGTCTGCCCCCAGGTCTCTGCTCAGCCCTTGAAGCACTGAAAGGCCAACAGAAGGTCTCCCTGCAGCCTTCTCTTCTCCAGGCTGCCCAAGCCCAACTCTCCCAGCCTGGCCTCCCAGCAGAGGGCTTCCAGCCCCTTGACCATTTTTTTGTGGCCCTTATGATAATAAAGAAGAATTAAGAGCAGCCACAGGATGGACTTGCACTGGATCATCCAGACCATGGTTCCTCATGGCAGGAACCTCTCCACTGTGCATTTGTCCCTTCTCAACAGCTCTAACAGCAACCAACTGATCAGTAGCAGTCAACTAAGGTCATGGTCATGGGGCTTCATCACCTCCAACAGGGCCAGAAGTCATGCCTTGCCCTTGCCTTGCCGCTGGCCTGCTCATGGCCATGGCTACTGCCCCAGCTGTGGAGCTGAGAGCTCCTTCAGGACCTTTGAACCCAAAGGAAAAGCAACCCTGAGAGCCGGATGGAGCCCTCCATTAATCACATCGCCTAAGGACCATGAGGACTGTTGAAAAAAGCTTTGGGAAGCCAGAGATAAGCTGCCCTGGCTGCTTCCTCCTTGCCAGTGAGCTCATCAGAGTGCTCACATTTTCCACTCACGTCTGAAGAGCCTGCTGGGGCAAGTGAGAGGCTGGAGGAGCTACCTGCACACACCTGGGAAAAACAAACAGGGCCTGGAGATAAGAGAGTGGCAGAGCAGAGAGATAAGAAAAGGACTCAAACACTCATCTCTCCTCTCTTCATCCTCTCCATTTCCTCCCAGGAGCAGCTGAGTTCACAGCACGCTGCTCTCCAGCCTGAACTTCAAGGGCTGGGTGATCAGCATCACTTTCACAATGGACTTCTGTTCTCCCTGGCAGAAAGGTGAAGTTTCACATAGCTCCTGAAGGCATCACCCCTGCTGGCCTCAACACATGCTACAGGTCCTCAGCATGGTGAGGCTTGGAAGATCACCCAGGCCAACCCCCCTGCCCCAGCAGGGCACCCACAGCAGCTTGCCCAGGAGCACAATGCCCAGGGGGGTTGGAATCTCTCCAGAGGAGACCCCACAACCTCTCTGGGTAGCCTGGGACAGGGCTGCAGCACCCTCACAACAAAGAAGTTTCTCCTCATGATGAGGTGGAATTTCCTGTGCTCCAGTTTAAATACATTGCCTCTCATCCTATCCCTGGGCACTAATGATAGGCTGCTCCCATCCCCTTGACACCCACAGGCTGCTCCCATCCCCTTGACACCCACAGGCTGCTCCCATCCCCTTGACACCCACAGGCTGCTCCCATCCTCTTGACACCCACAGGCTGCTCCCATCCCCTTGACACCCACAGGCTGCTCCCATCCTCTGGACACCCACAGACTGCTCCCATCCTCTTGGCACCCACAGGCTGCTCCCATCCCCTTGGCACCCACAGGCTGCTCTCATCCTCTTGGCACCCACAGGCTGCTCCCATCCTCTTGGCACCCACCTTTAAGGCATTTGTAAAAAATGATCAGCCTCCCTCTCAGCCTTCTCTTCTCCACACTAACCAGCCCCAGCTCTCTCAGCCTTTCCTCATCAGACAGATGTTCCAGTCCCTTAATCATCCTTGTAGCCTTTGCTGGACTCTCTCCAGGAGCTGCCTGCCTCTCTTGAACTGGGCAGCCCAGAGCAGGACCCATTACTCCAGATGAAGCCTCACTAAGGCAGAGTAGAGGGGGAGGAGAGTAGAGGGGGAGGAGAGTAGAGGGGGAGGAGAACCTCCCCGGACCTGCTGGCCCCACTCTTCTTCATGCCCCCCAGGAGACCATAGTCCCTCCTGGTCACAGGGCACATTGCTCTCTCATGGTCAGCTCACTGTCCACCGAGACTCCAAGGTCCTTCTCCGTGGTGCTGCTTCCCAGCAGCTCAGCCTCTCACTCACCTGCACTGTGCACAGGCTTATTTCTGCCCAGGTGGAGGACTCTGCACTTCTCCATGTTGAACTTCATCAGGTTCCTCGCTGCCCAACTCTGCAGACTGTCCTGATCAAGCCCACTAGCCCAGTTCCCTGGTGTGCTGGCTGAGGGGACTCTCCTCATTCGGATTCTTTCCTGCCCTCGTTGTCAGAAGACTGCAGTGGGAGGAGGTTTTCCTGGAGCAGCCTCTCTGCTGTGGCCCAGATGAGTCCCTTCAGGGAGCAGCCATGAGGCTGAAGTTTCAGGAGATTTGAAGAGGAGATTTTTTTCTTGCTTTGGAAGAGAAGGTTTTTGAGATTTAAAGATCACAGAAGAGCTCTCAGACAGCGTGGGCTAGATCAGCTCAGTGGTTTGAACACCAGTGCCTGCTTGAGATGCTCTGGAATACACCCCCTGGCTGTCCCCCTGCTTCTAGTCGTGAGCATGGCTCTGCCACACAGCTTGTGTGGACATCTCATGTACCTCACAGTGCTTCAGGTGGCTTTGGGCATCTGGACCACACCTTGGGCTCCACTCACTGCAGTGAGGTTCATTTTGGTTACACCAAATGTCTGGGGTTGTTGTGACACCCTAGGAGGATAACATAGGGTAGAGAGATAGGACTCTGCTCTGCTGAGACCACAGCTGGAGCACTGTGTCCAGTTCTGCAGCCTCTGTCCCAGGAAGGATCTGGAGGGGCTGGAAGGTGTCCAGAGAAGAGTCAGGAGGATGAGCAGAGGGCTGGAGCTGCTCTGCTCTGAGGACAGACTGAGGGAGTTGGGGTTGTGCAGGCTGGAGAAGAGAAGGCTCTGAGCAGACCTAATTGTGGCCTTGCAGGATCTGCAGGGGAATCCAAGAAAGCTGGGGAGGGACTTTGGAGGGTGTCAGGGAGTGACAGGACTGGGGGGAATGGAAGAAAACTAGCAATGAGTAGATTGAGATTGGATGTTAGAAAGAAGTTGTTGCCCAGGAGGGTGGTGAGAGCCTGGCACAGGTTGCCCAGGGAGGTAGTGGAAGCCTCCTGCCTGGAGGTGTTTGCAGCCAGGCTGGATGTGGCTGTGAGCAACCTGCTGTGGTGTGAGGTGTCCCTGCCCATGGCAGGGGGTTGGGACTGGCTTAACCTTGAGCTCCCTTCCAACCCTGACAATTCTATGATTCTATGAACTATGGGAGGCTCTTGGTGGTGTCCTCCTGGAACAGCAGCTGCAGCCCCACAGTAGCTGCAGCCCCACAGGAGCTGCAGCCCCACAGCAGCTTCAGCCCCACAGCAGCTGCAGCCCCACAGCAGCTACAGCCCCACAGCAGCTGCAGCCCCACAGCTCCCCAAATTGCCCCAAATCCTGGTGCATGAGGAGCTGAACTGAACCCTGGGTGTCCAACTCTAACCAGACAAGAGAGACATTGCCAGTATGAAGTCTCTTAAAGCTGGGTGTTTGACTAGAAAGGAAAAAGAAAGAAAAAAGAAAGAAAAAAGAAAGAAAAAAGAAAGAAGGAAAACCAAAAAAGATAAAGAAAAAATGAAAAGAAAGAAAAAGAAAAAAGAAAAAAATGGGGGAAAAAAAGGAAAGAGAAAAAATTAAAAAGAAAAAGAAGAAAAAAGAAAAAGGAAAGAAAAAAGAAAGAAAAGAAGAAAGAAAAAAGAAAGAGACAAAAGCAAGAAAGGAAAGAAAAAAGAAAATAAAGATAGAAAAGAAAGAAAAGAAGAAAAACCAATGAAATATAAAGATAAAAAATAAAGAAGGAAGGCAACAAGGAAGACAAAAGAAAGAGAGTGAGGATGAAAGCATTGAGAAAGAGAGAGGGAAAGCAAGAGAAGGAACATCCATGGAGGGGGAAGCAGAGGCTCCCTCTGATGAAGTCTCTCTGGTTTCAAAAGCAAGGACAAAGACTTGCTGCTGTGAAAGTGAAGTTGTCATCAGCCCGGGGATTTCAGCCCAGAGCTGCATATACAAGGGTGGTCGGGCACTGGAAGTGGCTGCCCAGGGTGGTGGTGGAGTCCCCATCCCTGGGAGTGTGGAGGAAACCCGTGGCCATGGTTTGGGAGCCATGGCATTGATAGGTCCTTTCCCCCTTTCTCCAGTGACTGATTCACAGCCTGCCTTTGCCCATCCCTTCCAGAGGGAGCCTGGAGCTTCCTGAATGAAGGCCAGGTGTATCTTGTCCTCTTGTCTTGCTTCCTCCCCCCCTCCCCCAAAGCCTTTCAGTCCCTTTGAGGTGGGTCTCAGGGTGAGTCCAGCTTGCAAAATGCAAGCCAAGAGGAGACAAGCCAGCTTGGGGCTGGGAGCAAGAGTGTGTTGCAAGCTAGAGAGCTGAAGTCCTCTGGCCCCAGCAACTGCCAGCCCTTCCCCTATGGCCTTAGGGCTCCAGGGGTTGGCTTTTTTTCCCCCCCCACATACTGCTCCATTTATTATTTTGCCAGTTCCAAGTATAGCAAAATTCACAGAGTGAGAAAAGTCTCATTTGGAGCTGGTTTTGGCTCCTCTCTTGCACTTGGACTCGTTTGGGAGAAGGCTCTTTGTACTTTATTACAGCAAATGCCCACAGGTTATTATTTTGGAGCACCATTAGGGAAAGGAGTTTGAGGAAGGGGGGGGTAGGGGGGTGGGCAGTGGGTTAAGGAGGGGTGCAGGAGGAAAGGTGCAAAGCTCCTCTCAACTGCATCATTTTTCACCTTGCCATAAAAACAAATGGTGGAGAGAGCCCAAGCTAATAAACACCCCTTGAGAACAGGAGGGGGGTTCACCCCACCTCTCCCTCTTTGGCTCTGAGGGTGGTTTGGGTTTGTTGGGGTTGTTTCTTTCAGTTCTTTTTAAACATCTGTAAAGCTCATGAAAAAAAAAAGAGAGAGAGAGAAACAAATAACTGTGTTTAAACTCACAAAGGCACAGCCTGGGCCACAGGAGCCTGAGAAGCAGCAAGGAGAAAAGCTGGGTTGGGGTAGGGTCAGAGCAGAGAGGCAGGGAGGCAGATGGATGGGAGGAAAGGAGGAAGAGGAAGGGGGAAAAAAAGGGGAAAGAGGGGAAAAAAAGGGGGAAAGAGGGGAAAAAAGGGGAAAGGGGGAAAAAGAGGGGAAAGAGGGGAAAAAAGGGGAAAGAGGGGAAAAAAAAGGGGAAAGAGGGGAAAAAAGGGGGAAAGAGGGGAAAAAAGGGGAAAGGGGAAAAGGGGAAAAAGGGGAAAAGGGAAAATGGGGAAACAGGGGGAAAGGGGGAAAAAGGGGAAAGGGGAAACAGGGGAAAAGGGGAACCAAGTCTAGCTGAGAGGTTTCCCAGCCCCATGGCAGGGGGGGGTTGGAGCAGATGCAGAACTCTGAGGTCCCTTCCAACCTAAGCCATTCTGTGATTAAATTCTGGGTTAGTCTATGGCAAGGAGGTGGACTGAGGGTTTATTTTACAGCAGCTTCTCAGTGAAATGAACAAAGGAGAGAAGATCTCCACTCCAAGGTATTTAGTAAGAAGAAATTACAGCTTGGAAGTCCTCTGGGCACATGAAATGCACCTACTGCACAGCTCTAGAGTGGTTTACAAACATCAGCACAACACTTTTGCTCTAGCAGGGCTGTGGTGGGCTACCACAGAACACTAAGTCAGAGGCAACAAGGCAGTGCTTAAAGACCCCACAGTAAAAAAACATGGCAGCAGTAATGATAGTAATAACAATGATAATAACAATAATAATAACAACAATAACAATAAATAAATAATAACAATGATGATAATAACAGCAGCTCAATTAAACAATAATTAAGTCTTTCATTAGATTTCTTCCCTGTCAGCACCCAGGCTCAGTCAACAGAAAGTTTTGTGCAAAAGCCACTCTGAGAAGTCATGAAAGGAGCAGATGTGTAAACATGTCCTCTTCCCACAGTGACACCAGAGGGGTTTGGAAGCAAAGAGAAGGCCAGACAAATCTTTTATTGCACAATATACAGTGGATGCCAAGATCACCATACTTAGCCTAGAGGTAAAGTGCATGCCAGTGAGAGTATAAATGAAGAAGTGATGGAGCAGAAGCACAAGAGGTGAAAGGGAAAACTGCCTGGGCAGTGGGTAGGTATGGGGAAGGGAAGGAAGGGAAGGAAGGGAAGGAAGGGAAGGAAGGGAAGGAAGGGAAGGAAGGGAAGGAAGGGAAGGAAGGGAAGGAAGGGAAGGAAGGGAAGGAAGGGAAGGAAGGGAAGGAAGGGAAGGAAGGGAAGGAAGGGAAGGAAGGGAAGGAAGGGAAGGAAGGGAAGGAAGGGAAGGAAGGGAAGGAAGGGAAGGAAGGGAAGGAAGGGAAGGAAGGGAAGGAAGGGAAGGAAGGGAAGGAAGGGAAGGAAGGGAAGGAAGGGAAGGAAGGGAAGGAAGGGAAGGAAGGGAAGGAAGGGAAGGAAGGGAAGGAAGGGAAGGAAGGGAAGGAAGGGAAGGAAGGGAAGGAAGGGAAGGAAGGGAGAAAAAAAGAAAAAATACAAAGAAAAAATAAAATTAAAAAATGAAGGAAAAAAATTAAAAAATTAAAAGAGAAGAAAGGAAAAGAAGAAGAAAAAAGGAAAAGGAAGAAAAGAAGAAGAAGAAAGAAAAGAAGAAGAAAAAAGAAACAGAAGAGAAAGCAAGCAGGGGAAAAGGAGGGAAAGAAGCACAGACTAGAACAGAAGCCACATCAGAGCAGCTCCTTTGCAAGGGAACAGGTGGGAAGTTGCAGGACTGGGGAAATGTGAGCTCCCTGCCCCAGGTTATAGATCCCTGGATCACCTGGGGTCCTTCCTGCAGACTCTGAAGTGATTTAGGAGGGGCAAAGGTCTCCCTCCCCTGTCCTGGAGTCTTGAGGGAGCCAATCTCCAGCTCAGCAAAGCCCTCAGGCAGCAGCTGGCACCTCTCCCTTTGCATTTAGAAACACAGGGCTAAGAGCAGCCTTGAAATGCTTCACCACCACTTGCTGCTACCGAAAGCCACAGGATCAATGCAGGCACCACAAGGGTCAAATCTTCTCCTGATGCCCACAGCTCAGAGCTGTGAATCCGCAGCAGACACGCCAGAGCCACCTGAGGCTCCACACAGCTCAGCCACTTCCCATTTGCAGAGCTGGAGAGGAAGGGCAGGGAGCTGCTGGGAGGATGAAGGACAGAAGGAAAAGGCCTGGGCTGGCACCAGCAGCCAGCAGAGAGGTGGCAGCCCAGACCCAATATGCTATTTGGGGACCACACCAAGTGAGCAGCACGTGCATGGTGCTGAGGGCACTGCACCCCACGGCAGACCCAAAGCAGAACAGCACTGGGAGGGAGACAGTGAACTCCAACACCTGAATAAACTCATCTGTGAAGAAAAGCACTTTCTCCACTCCAGAAATCAACTCCTTCACTACAGCTTGCCCAGGGAGGCCGTGGATGCCACCTCCCTGGAGGTGTTCAAGGCCAGGCTGGATGAGGCCTTGAGCAAGCTGGGCTGGTGGAAGGGGTCCCTGCCCACGGCAGGGGGGTTGGAACCAGCTTCCTTTAAAGCCCCTTCCAACCCAAACCATTCTGGGATCCTATGTGCAGCTTAAAGGGGGAAGAAACAGACCACCAGGAAAATGTGTTGCTGACCATCAAAGAGCAGCAATCCCTTTCTGGGAGGCAGAAGATGCACTGAACTTTGGGACTTCCCTTTTAGAGGTGACTTAAAGTGAGCAAAACGTCAATGACATGGCACAGAGCAGCCCCACCAGCTGCTCAGCAAGGGGTCTCTGCCCAGCCATGCACACCAACCTCCTCCTCTCCATTTCCCAGGGCAGGGGAAGCCTTCATCACTCCCTTAAGAATTTCTGGGGAGATTAAAAGCAAGATGGAAAGCTATGAACACTCCTTGCTGAGGGAACACAAAGGTTCTCTCAGCATCAGTTGCTCTCCTCAGCGTTAACTTAGCACACACACACACAACCCCAACCAAACAAAACCGAGCCCCAATGACTTGCAGTTGGACATCTGGCCCTCAGTTGGGTTATTAAGTGGTTTAAAAGAGCCACCTTGAGAGGGAATTAATGGGCTGTAATCATCTAAAGTAGTCTCAGATGCAGTTCAGTTCTCCTTCACTTCGTTGCAGTGAGGAAATCACACAACCCCCCCAACCCCCAAACCCCCAACCCCCAACCCCCAACCCCAGCCCTTTCAAAAGCAGCAACATAAAGAAGCACATCAAAACTGCCTCAGGTTTATACCCCACCCCTTCCTATTTACAGATGTTCTGCAGTAAAGGATCAGCTGGCAGGGCTTCACCACCCTGCAAAGTCACCAAGGAAAAGTGTTGACCTTTTCCATCCCAAAACACCCTTCAGAACCTCTCCCCCCCCACACACACCGCCTCAGCCTGGAACGGCTTGCAGACCCCTCAGGAACCCAAGCACAGCAGCAGCCTGCTGTTCCAGGGGACACTGCAAACGCCTCCCACGCCATCCAAGGGTCCCTTAAAGCAGCAGGCTGGGGAAGCAGAGCTCCCTGCCGCTCCCCCTCCTGGCAGCGGCCAGCCCCGGCGCCCCCGAGGCGCTAGGTCAGCTTCCTCATCCTGCGGTTCTGCCGGTCGATGGTGAGCGTGGCGCGGTCCACCGAGCAGCTGATGGAATCCAGGGCCTCGTCCTGTCTCTCCAGCTCAGCTTCTGTCTCCAGGGCAAGGCCCTTCAGCTTCTGCAGGATCTGTCAGGAGACAAGACTCAGAGAGCTCAGGGGCTGGACCAGCTGCTTCTCTGGGCAACGCGAGACCCACAGCAGGAGTTCCACAGGATCAGTAAGGCTGGGAAAGACCTCAGAGAGCATCCAGAGAGCATCCAGCCCAACCTACTACCTCTCACCCAGCACCTCCTGACAACCAAACCATGGCTCCAAGTGCCACATCCAATCCCCTCTTGAACACCTCCAGGGATGGGGACTCCACCCTGGGCAGCACATCCCCAGGGCCAATCTCTCTTGCTGGGAAGAACTTTCTCCTCACCTCCAGCCTAAACCTCCCCTGGCACAGCTGGAGACTGTGTCCTCTTGTTCTGCTGCTGGTTGCCTGGCAGAAGAGACCAACCCCCACCTGGCTCCAACCTCCCTTCAGGGAGTTGGAGAGAGCAATGAGGTCTCCCCTGAGCCTCCTCTTCTCCAGGCTAAGCAACCCCAGCTCCCCACACAATCTCTCCACACCAGGAGACTCCACAACCTCTCTGGGCAGCCTGGGACAGGCCTCCAGCACCCTCACAACAAACAACTTTCTCCTCTTCTTCAGATGGGACCTACTAGGTTCCAGTCTGTGCCCTCTGCCCCTTGTGCTGGCCCTGGGCACCACTCAGCAGAGCCTGGCCCCAGCCTCTTGCCCCCCCTGCTCCCTTCAGCTCTTGCTGAGCATTGCTCAGCTGCCCTCTGGGGCTGCTCTGCTGCAGGCTCTCAGCCCCAGGGCTCTCAGCCTTTCCTCCTCCCAGAGCTGCTCCAGACCTCTCAGATCTCTGTAGCTTCCCCTGGACTCTCTCCAGTAGTTCCTTGTCTCTCTTGAACTGGGGAGCCCAGAACTGGACTCAGCACTGTGAGGAAAGCAGTGTGGAAGCTCCTACCTAGCTGCACTGGCAGGGGAGTTCTCTGCAGACAAAATGCTTTGACTGAAGCTGGACATCAGCCAAAGGAGTGAGATTTATCTCAGAAACCATCTCCCAGCTCTCCCCATAACTCACAAGCAGCCAGAAACACTGCTGGGAGAGTAACTGGGTCTGCAATCTGGCTGCCAAAGTGCAAATACAAACCAAACCATGGATCAAGCTTAATCTACCTTCTCCTGTGCTAACCAAAGCTACAAGCTGGACTCTCCTCTGAACCTAGCCCAAACAAAACACTGGAGGCTCTGCAGCTCCAGGAGGAGAGAGGCTGAAAGCCCCAGAGTGGAGGTGGTAGATGTGTGTAGGAGAAATGACATCATCAGCTCTACCCTGTGTATGATTCAGGGCAGGGAAGTGAAGTAAGGAAACAGCTTCACTGCTTGGGACTGGGGAGTTCAGAGGTCCCTCAGTCCTTCCCAGGAGCTTCTTCTCCACATATAAAGACACAAACAGAAAAGCCTAAAATACCACTGAAGAGTCACAGAAGGGTCTGGGTTGGGAGGGACCTCCAAAGGCCATCCAGTCCAACTCCTTCTGCAGTCAGCAGGGGCATCCTCAACCAGGTCAGGCTGCCCAGAGCCCTGCCAAGCCTCCCCTTGAATACCCCCAGGGATGGGGCCCCAACCACCTCCCCAGGCAACCTGCTCCCCATGGTAAAGGACCTGTTCCTAACAGCCAGCCTAAACCTGCTCTGCTCTAGTTGGAAGCCATTGCCTCTCATCCTACCACTGCAGGCCTTTGTAAGGCCACAGGGGCTGACTCCCACCATTCATGAAGTCCCAGTCTGTTTGACCTCCTGCAGAAAGGACTCAGGGCAACTTCTCAGAGAATTCCCAGAATGGTTTGGGTTGGAAGGCAACCTAAAGATCCCCCAGTTCCACCCCCTTGCCATGGCCAGGGACACCTTCCACTAGAGCAGACTGCTCAAGGCCTCATCCAACCTGGCCTTGAGCACTTGCTGGCAGGAGGCATCCACAACCTCCCTGGGCAGCCTGTTCCAGCGTCTCACCACCCTCACTGGAGAGAATTTCTCCCTGATCTCCAGCCTCAATCTCCCCTCTTCCAGCTCAAAGCCCCTGAGCCTCATCCCATCACTACAAGCCCTTGTAAAAAGTCCCTCCCCAGCCTTCTTGTAGCCCCCTCCAGGTGCTGGGAAGCTGCTCTAAGGTCTCCTGGAAGCCTTCTTTCCTCCAGGCTTTTCTCCTTCCCCACCTCTCCAAGAGCCACCCAAATGATTTGTAAATCAAAGCTGTGCCAAAAAGAGGGGGGGGGAGGGGGAGGAAGGGCCCAGGTTTGCCCATGGAAATGATTGATTGCTTCTTTGCAGCTTCCAGCCAGGCTGCCTCTGCTGGGCTTTGCAGTCATGAGGGCACCCTCAGTGCTGCAAACACAGAAACAGACACAACTGTTGAGGCCAGAAAAGCTTTGGAGCAGCTGAGGAGCAGTAAAATGGAAACCCAGCTCCAGGGCTCTGCTCAGTCCACCTGCCAACGAGGCTCTGCCTCCAAACACAGCAGAGCAGGCAAGGGTGCTGTGGTTACTCACACAACAGAAAGCAAAGGCCAGTGGCTGCACTCTCAGCTCCTTCATTCTCTTTGCCAAAGAGGTTTTGGTAAGGCAGCCCTTAACCCTTTCCCTGTCAGCACCTGCCAGCTGAGGGCTGGCTCCTCACTCCAGAGGGAGCTTGAAATGGTGAAGATGCTTTCCCTGCACAGCCCACAGGGCTTGCTGGAAAGAGCTCCTGCACTCTGAAGCCTGGCCAAAGCTGCTCACTGTTTCTTGCAGGGCCAAAGGATGGCAAGATGTGGAGCTCTGGCTGCCCCAGCTCTGTCAGCTGCTGACAGCAGCAGGGCCTTCTGTGCCAGCACAGTGTCTGCATGGGGAAGCAAGCCCTGAAAACTCAGGGTGAAACTCTTCTCTGCCACCCAACCAGCAGGTGCCAGCTGGGTAGGTGAGAGCAGAGGGCACTGTCTACCTCAGGTGCACTCCAGCTCACAAAAGCTGCTTCAATTCTAATTCCCAGCCAGGAAGTGCAAGGAGGAGGCCAGAGAACAGCAGGTTTGGCCAAGAACCAGCACAGACTTCACATGGTGCTAACATGAAGCTACAGCTTCCAAAGGATAAGATGTGAAAGGGGGAAAAAAGAATGCAACTAAGTCTTCAATCCTATCTCCTGTGATCATTCACAGCACACCTGCTGTAATGGGGGAAAACCCAGAACACCACAAATGCTGTGCTCCTGTACAACAGCAGAGAACAGACCAGGTTGGAAGAGACCTTGGAGATCATGGTGTCCAACCTATCACCCAACACCACCCAACCAACTGACCCATGGCACCAAGCAGCCCATCAAGTCTCCTCCTGAACACCTCCAGGGATGAGGACTCCACCACCTCCCTGGGCAGCACATTCCAGTGGCCAATCACTCTCTCTGTGGAGAACTTCCTCCTAACATCCCACCTAAACCTCCACTGGCACAGCTTGAGACTGTGTCCTCTTGTTCTGCTGCTGGCTGCCTGGGAGAAGAGCCCAATCCCCATCTGGCTACAACCTCCCTTCAGGGAGTTGGAGAGAGCAAGAAGGTCTCCTCTGAGCCTCCTCTTCTCCAGGCTAAGCAACCCCAGCTCCCTCAGCCTCTCCTCCCAGGGCTGTGCTCCAGACCCCTCCCCTCTCTGGACACCTTCCAGCATCTCAACCTCCTTCTTAAACTGAGGAGCCCAGAACTGGACACAGGACTCAAGGTGTGGCCTAACCAGTGCTGAGCACAGGGCAGAATGACTTCCCTGCTCCTGCTGGCCACACTGTTCCTGATGCAGGCCAGGATGCCATTGGCCCTCCTGGCTGCCTGGGCACACTGCAGGCTCATGTTCAGCCTACCATCAACCAGCACCCCCAGGTCCCTCTCTGCCTGGCTGCTCTCAGCCCCTCTTCCCCCAGCCTGTAGCTCTGCCTGGGCAGAGCAGAAAAGGGATTCTTAACTAGAGATTCTGGACACCAGCTCTGAGAGAAACTCCTCCAAGGGCCATTTAGAGGAAGACCATCAGGCTGCAATGCTTTCAATAACTGTTTTCTCCCCTAGTAAAAACCTCCAGCCCACTTCCCTTTCATTCCTTTGCTCATTTCCTAACTCTCTCTCCTCTCTGTGTGTTTGTAAAAGACACACTCTGTCCAGCTGGGGAGATGTTTGCTGGAAGAAAACTCCTGCTTCTTAGCAAAGAGAAAGAGTAAGAGAGCCCAGGGGTGGTGTGAGGGGGAAAAAACCCAACAGCAAACCAACCCACACAGGGGAAAACCACCACCCTGACCATGGTTTAGTTGTTAAAGCTTCTTAATCTTAAAGAGGTTCTGGCTAAGGATTTTCCCTGGGTGATAATCCTGTCACTGAATAGGTTTTGCTGATAATCCCTGAGGGGAAAACAGTTTAATAGCTGAGGGGAGAGCAACTGATGTCGTTCACCTGGAGCTGAGCTGAGCCTCTGGCACTGCCCCACAGCACAGCCTGCTCTCCAAGCTGGTGACACATGGCTGTGATGGATACAGAGCTGGCTTGATGGATACAGAACTGGCTTGATGGCTGCAGCCAAAGAGTCCCTATGACAAGAGGGATCTGGAGGTGCTGGAAGGTGTTCAGAGCAGGGCCAGGAGGATGAGCAGAGGGCTGGAGCTGCTCTGCTATGAGGACAGACTGAAGGAGTTGGGGCTGTTCAGTCTGCAGAAGAGAAGGCTCTGAGGTGACCTCATTGTGGCCTTCCAGTATCTGAAGGGGGCTCCAGGAAGGCTGGGGAGGGACTGATCAGGCTCTCAGGCAGTGATAGGACTAGGGGGAATGGAATGAAGCTGGAGGTGAGGAGATTCAGGCTGGAGGTGAGGAGGAAGTTCTTCCCCATGAGAGTGGTGAGACCCTGGAATGGGTTGTCCAGGGAGGTGGTTGGGGCCCTGTCCCTGGAGGTGTTTAAGGCCAGGCTGGCTGAGGCTCTGGCCAGGCTGATCTAGTGTGGGGTGTCCCTGCCCATGGCAGGGGGTTGGGGCTGGCTGATCCTTGTGGTCCCTTCCAGCCCTGACTGATCCTGTGCCAATCACTAGAAATGTGTCAGTGTGCTTTCCTAACAAGAGGCTTGGTCAAGTGCTCCAGGGAGAGGAATGCTCTGCTGTGGGACAGTGACTGCTCAGGAGGTTGACAATTCACCTTACTGAGGAAGCAGAGGGAGTGACCCAGGTCCCACCACAATCAGCTCAATCCCTACCTGTCTCAGCTCTTGTGCTTCTTCCTGAGAGACCTTCTCGTGCTTCTGCAGCTGCACCTGGTCACTGTCCACTCCTTCTCTGGCAGGAGAGCCAGGCTGCACCACTCCTCCCAGGAGACCTGTGGCTACAAGAGAAATTCCCAGCTCTTACTGCAGCATCAGGTCCTGGCCAGCAGCAGGGACCTGCTGCAAGGAAAGCTTGGCACTTGGGATTCACATGCTGCTCAGTAAGTGAATCACAGAACCACAGAATCAGTAAGGGTGGAAAAGACCTCAGGGATCAGCAAGTCCAACCTTGAGACACACAGCTCCCAGAGGTGCTCTGAACATGGGATCACAGAATCATTTTGGTTGGAAGAGAGCTTGAAGATCATCAAGTCCAGTCATGAACCCATCACTGCCAGGGCACCTTTAAACCATGGGCCTCAGCACCACAGCTCCAAGGCTTTGAACCTCCCAGGTGGGGACTCACACACACTGCCCTGGGCAGCCTGCTGCAGATCTGCACAACCCTTTGGGGGAAGAAATTGTTCCTCTCAGCCAACCTAAACCTCCCCTGGGGCAGCTTGGGGCTGATCCCTGCTGTCCTATTGCTTGTTCCCTGGGAGAAGAGCCCAAGCCCCACCTGGCTCCAGCCTCCTCTCAGGGAGTTGCAGAGAGCCAGAAGGTTTCCCCTCAGCCTCCTTTCCTTCAGGCTTAAAACCCCCAGCTCCCTCAGCTGGTCCTCCCCAGCCCTGTTCTCCACCAGCTTTGTTGTCCTTCTCTGCACCTGCTCCAGCTCCAAACTGTCCTTCTTGGGGTGAAGGGCCCCAAACTGAGCCCAGGATTCCAGCTGTGGCTTCACCAGCGCCTAGTCCAGGGGCAGGATCCCTGCCCTGCTCCTGCTGGCAGGGTGCTGTTGCCTCTCTCACTTAGAAGAACACTTTAGTAAGTCAACTCTCCAGCTGCCACCTGTGAGCACGTGGCCTGGGCCAGCCAAGGCCAGTGACAGCAGCTCTTGTGTGCATCAGGACAGAAAGCAGGCTGGAAGGTGCCAGAGCTCTCTGCCAGGACACACAGCTCTTCACAGAGTGGTGGAGGTTGGAGCTCAGGCAGCTCAGCCCCTGCCCCAGCAGGGCTCCCACAGCACAGTGCCCAGCAGCACAGTGCCCAGGGGGGGTTGGAAGCTCTCCACACCAGGAGGCTCCACACCCTCCCTGGGCAGCCTGGGACAGGCCTCCAGCAGCCTCACAGCAGAGAAGTTTCTCCTCATGGGCAGATGGACCCTCCTGGGCTCCAGCTGGCTGCCCAGCTGCCAGCACCCACCCAAGCCCTTTGGACAGCATTACTTCTGTGCAAAGGGAGACAAAAGCTGAAGCCAAAGTCCCCAGCCCTAAATCCCTCTCAAGTAATTACTGCAAGCTCCTAATCCCTGGAATTATTTGTTTCTCAGCCTGAGAGTCACTGGACTCAGGCACCATCCAGCTGTAAGACAAGTGAGTCATTCACTGTGCTGCTCTCACCCTGAGCAAATGCTCCTTGGTTTTGGAGGGGGGAAGAACCAGGCACTGCAAATGCTGCTCATGGCAAATGAGTGCTGTGGCCTCCCTCAGCCACAGACCTCCCCACTGCAGCCAGGAGCCAGGTGAGCTTCTCTGTGCTTCTGATCCACTCAGTCTCACCAGATGCTAATTGTTCCCTCCAACCCCCCCCAAATCCCTCAGCTTCTCTCCCTTGCTCTCCCTGAGGACAAGGGCAGGAGGAGGGTGTGACAAAGGCACCTAAGAAGAATGAGCTGAAGGAGGAGGTTTGGCTTTTCCCAGCTATGCTCCAGTTAAGAGAGCATTGGATAGGAAGGTAAAAGCACTCCAACAATACAAAGGCAGTTTGCTTTGTCTCTGCTGCACTCAGCTGGCCTGGGAGAGGCCCTGCCTCCACACTGAGGAGGAGAGGTCACTACACCTTGGGGTTCCCCAGCTCAAGAGAGACAGGAGAGCTATTGGAGAGTGTCCAGGGGAGGCTACAAAGATCTGAGGGGCCTGGAGCAGCTCTGGGAGGAGCAAGGGCTGAGAGCCTGCAGAAGAGCAGCCCCAGAGGGGAGCTGAGCAATGCTCAGCAAGAGCTAAAGAGAGCAGGGGGGCCAAGAGGCTGGGGCCAGGCTCTGCTCAGTGGTGCCCAGGGACAGCACAAGGGGCAGAGGGCACAAACTGGAACCCAGGAGGTTCCACCTGAGCAGGAGGAGAAAGTTGTTTGGTGTGAGGCTGCTGGAGGCCTGTCCCAGGCTGCCCAGAGAGGTTGTGGAGTCTGCTGGTGTGGAGAGCTTCCAACCCCCCCTGGGCACTGTGCTCCTGGGCATTGTGCTGTGGGTGCCCCTGGGTTAGCAGGGGCTGGGACTGGATGATCTCCAGAGGTCCCTTTCCAAGCTCCACCGTGCTGGGATTCTCTGATGCTCCTGCTGCAGGCATATCCCTCCCTGCAAGTCTCTGAATCTGTGTTTGCTATCTGCAAACTCACACCTCTACCCCATGGAAAGGCTGAAAGGCTGCACCAGATCCCTGGAGTCCCCTCCAGGCTGGCACTGTGTGACCTGTGGACACAGAGGCAGGCATCTGTAACCCTGAGCTTCCTCCTGCCCTGGTTTTAGAGCCAGGGGGGTGGGGGGAAGAAAAGAGAAGAACTGAAAATGAAAGCCCTGTGAGCAGCCAGGGAGAGAAGAGCAGAGGGGGAAGCCTGGTCCATGAGTGCCACCTTGTGCCAGCCAGCAGCCACTGAGAGGCTGCAGGGGAGGCACACAGAAGGGGCTTGGTGGAGCTGGGGAAGTCAGCATTTCCATAAGCTCCAGTTTGCTGCACTGCCATTTCCAAACCAAACAGCCCAGCTGCGGGGGGGGAGGAGAGCAGCAGCCCCCAGGGACTGACTCAGCTGCAAGCAGAGCAGAGCAGAGCAGGGCAGGGGCAAACCAAAGCACAGGAGGGCTGTCTGACCAATTATTTTATGTAAGCAGCCTTAAGACCATCAGGAACTGAACAGCAAGCTGCTGGAACAGCTCTGGGCAGGTTGTTTTTCCCTCTGAGCTGTTGTGCTGACACTTTGGGGCAGGTGCCCAAGGCTGGCTTCCTGCACTATTAACAAGCTTTTCCAAGCCAGGGCCCTGCACAGCTTGTCAACAAGAGGCCATTGCCCTTCCTCCCCAGTCCACTTCTGGCCTGGTGCTGCACACAAATGCCTTCAGCTAGTGGGGCACTGGATCACCTTCCCACTGCTCTTGAACACCCTGCCAACCCACCCACCCTCCAGCTGACTCTTTGGTCACTGATTAGGAAGGAAAGGAGGTTAGGCCTCCAAGGAGACCTAACTGTGGCCCTCCAGGATCTGAAGGGGGCTCCAAGAAATCTGGGGAGGGACTTTGGAGGGTGTCAGGGAGGGATAGGACTGGGGGGAATGGAGCAAGACTAGAAGTGGGGAGATTCAGATTATATGCCAGGAAGAAGTTCTTCCCCAGGAGGGTGGTGAGAGCCTGGCACAGGCTGCCCAGGGAGGTGGTGGAAGCCTCCTGCCTGGAGGTGTTTGCAGCCAGGCTGGAGGTGGCTGTGAGCAACCTGCTGTGGTGTGAGGTGTCCCTGGCCATGGCAGGGGGTTGGGACTGGCTGAGCCTTGAGGTCCCCTCCAGCCCTGAGAGTTCTGTGATTCAAGGGTGCTGACAGAAATGAATCCCTAAGTGATAAAACTTCTCCAAATGAACCCAGAGTTGGATTACAAATAAACAACTCTCTGTGGAATTCTAGGAGCAGCAGCAGCAAGGAAGAAGAACTGAAGCAAGAAAGGACCTGGGGTGCTGGTGAAAAGCAGCTGAAGATGAGGCAGCATTGCCCAGGTGGCCAAGGCCACCAAGCACCCTGGCTGGAATCAGCAATGGTCTGGCCAGGAGGAGGGTAAAGGATTGTTCCCCTGGACTGGGCACTGAGGGCACACCTCAAATCTTGAGGTCAGTTTTGGGTCCTCACTCCAAGAAGGACACTGAGGGCTGGAATGTGTGCAGGGAAGGACAAGCTAAAAGACTTGTGAGGAGCAGCTGAGGGACCTGGGCTTGTGGGGCCTGAAGAAAAGGAAGCTGAGGAGAGCCCACCTGGCTCTCTACAGCTCTGTCAAAGGAGGCCGGAGCCAGGTGGGGGTTGGTCTCTTCTCCCAGGCAAGCAGCACCAGAACAAGAGGACACAGTCTCAAGCTGTGCCAGGGGAGGTTTAGGCTGGAGGAGAGGAGAAAGTTCTTCCTAGAAAGAGAGATTGGCCACTGGAATGTGCTGCTTCTCCAAGGCAACAAATGACAGGACAAGAGGAAACAGCCTCAAGCTGCCCCAGGGGAGGTTAGGTTAGACCTGAGGATCAAGTTCTTCATGGCAGGCACTGCCCAAGCCTGCCTCAGGCTGCCCAGGGCAGTGGGGGAGTCCCCATCCCTGGAGGGGGTTCAGAGCTGTGGAGGTGTGGTGCTGAGGGCATGGTTCAGTGGTGACCTGGCAGTGCTGGGTTAACAGCTGGCCTTGGTGACCTTCAAGTTCTCTTCCAAGCAAAGCTACTGCATGGGAGAGAGTCCATGCAAGCAGGCTGGCAGAGGGCCCCACGCTCCTGCCTGCTGCTCAGAGCTGCACTGCTCATCTGCCACATACCTGCCTGCCAGATGGAGGTCCCCAAATCCACCTGAGGAGACTTTGTGGCACCAGCAAATCCCAGGGCATCTTCTAGGAACTGCATCTTCTTGCTAAACTGCACCTGGAGGATGGGGATGGCCTCAGGCATCCTGGCTGAGAGCAGCCTGTAGGAGGTGTCGGGCCTGCCGATGAAGCGCTGCCGCACGCTGAGCTCGTAGGGCGAGTGCACTCTGATGTCATCCACCTCCCTGGCCTCAAACCTGTGAATCACCTGAGAGCTGCAGTCACTGATCTCCAACCCAGAAGCAAAGAGGGTGAGCTTTCCTGGCTTGACATTGGAGTCTGTTCTGTGGGTGATTATGACTGGAATTCTCATCAGGATTCCCTCCTGGCTCTTGGGCTCGGAGACTGCGGCGCTGCCCTTCGGCTTGGCCTCCAGCGGAGCCTTCCAGAGCCTGCTGCTGAAGGGCCACCAGGAAGGAGATTCCAGCTCAGTCAACAACCTAGCAGGGGAAAGAAGAGTGTGTTAGGAGAGAGGGAACCAGCAGGAGGCTCCTGCTGCCCCACCAATTCAAAGCAAATGACCCTGGACACCAAGGTCTCCTACACACTGGACCCAGCCCTCTGCTCTTTTGCTCCTCAGCCCTGTCCACACAGAGCTGGCAGGCTTGGAAGGGAGATCAAGGCTCAGCCAGTCCCAACCCCCTGCCATGGCCAGGGACACCTCACACCACAGCAGGTTGCTCACAGCCACATCCAGCCTGGCTGCAAACACCTCCAGGCAGGAGGCTGCCACCACCTCCCTGGGCAACCTGTGCCAGGCTCTCACCACCCTCATGGCGAACAACTTCTTCCTAACATCCAATCTCAATCTCCCCACTTCTAGTTTTGCTCCATCCCCCCCAGTCCTATCCCTCCCTGACACCCTCAAAGGTCCCTCCCCAGCTTTCTTGGAGCCCCCTGAAGATCCTGGAAGGCCACAATTAGGTCTCCTCAGAGCCTTCTCCTCTCCAGCCTGCACAACCCCAACTCCCTCAGTCTGTCCTCACAGCAGAGCAGCTCCAGCCCTCTGCTCATCCTCCTGGCCCTTCTCTGGACACCTTCCAGCCCCTCCAGATCCTTTCTGCAGTACAGGCTCCAGAGCTGGACACAGAGCTCCAGCTGTGGTCTCACCACAGTGGAGCAGAGGGGGAGAATCCCCTCCCTGGCCCTGCTGGCTCTGCTTCCCTTGCTGCATCTTCACCAGGACCCATCCATTTCTCAGCACAGCAGGTCCTCCTTTGCCAGTGCTTTGGGATCTCACTGCTGTGGTGTGAGACATCCAGCTTCCAGCTTCCATTCATTCTCTGGCCAACCTGCACCAGGGTCCCACCACACTCAGTGTCAAAGAATTCCTTCCTTCTCTCCTGTCTGACTCTCCCTCTTTCAGTTCAAGCCATCAGCCCTTGTCCTGTCACAGCAGGCCCTGCTCAAAAGTCTGTCCCAAGCTTCCTGCTCAGCCCTTGGAGCACTGAAAGGCCACCAGAAGGTCTCCCTGCAGCCTTCTCTCCTCCAAGCTGAACAAAGCCCAGCTCTCTCAGCCTGGCCTCCCAGCAGAGGGCTGCCAGCACTGCTGTGGCCTCCTCTGGCCCTGCTCCAGCAGGTCTCTGTCTCTGCTGTACTAAGGACTCCAGAGCTGCCCCAGCACTGCAGGTGAGGTCTCTGCAGAGTGCAGCAGAGGGGAAGAATCCCCTCCCTGCCCCTGCTGCCCATGCTGCTGGGGCTCAGGCAGGCCAGGGCTGGTGCTGGGCTGGGAGCACAATTAGCAGCTCATGTCCTGCTTTTCACCCCCAAGTCCTGCCCCACAGGGCTGCCCTCAATGCTTCCCCCTGCACAGCACCTGCTACACACGCAGAAGGCATCAGAACACCTCCAGGAGCAGCCAGAGCATGGCTTCACCCATGGCTCCTGCAGGCAAGGGGAGCAAACTCTCCCTGCTGCAGATAAAACAGCCTCTCAGCTAACATTTGGTCAGTGCCTTCCTTTGTTTTCCCTTTCAAAATCAAAGCACTGAGCTCTTCAGATTCCTGAGGACAAATAATACCTCCCAGTGCCTCTGAACCCAGCCCAAAGCTGCCTTCCAAAAGCAATGAGCAGGGATTTGTTTTCCTCCTCCCCGTTTGTTGCTGCAGATCTTTCCAAGCTCTTGCTGAAGCCCTCAGCTGGCTTGGCCTTCCATGAAAGGGGCTGGAGAGCAGCACCACAGCCACTGTGAAACCAACACTCCCTTTCAGACATGATAGCCCTCTGAAAACACAGCCTGCTTCCAAAAGCAACCCCTTTGAATTTTGTTTGTTTCCCCAGGCAGGTGTCAGGAGCTTCCACAGGGACACCCAGGGCTGCAGCTCCTCCAAGGCACAGCACTGCTGCCCAGCCTCACCCTCTGCTTTGGACTCAGCACTGCTCAGGCCACACCTGGAGTCCTGGCTCCAGTGCTGGGCTCCTCAGCCTAGGAAAGATGTTGAGCTGCTGGAAGGTGTCCAGAGAAGGGCAACAAAGCTGGGGAGGGGTCTGGAGCACAGCCCTGTGAGGAGAGGCTGAGGGAGCTGGGGTTGCTTAGCCTGGAGAAGAGGAGGCTCAGGGGAGACCTTCTTGCTCTCTACAACTCCCTGAAGGGAGGTTGGAGCCAGGTGGGGGTTGGTCTCTTCTCCCAGGCCACCAGCACCAGAACAAGAGGACACAGTCTCAAGCTGTGCCAGGGGAGGTTCAGGCTGGATGTTAGGAAGAAATTCTTCCCAGCAAGAGAGATTGGCCATGGGGATGTGCTGCCCAGGGAGGTTGTGGAGTCCCCATCCCTGGAGGTGTTTAGGAAGAGCCTGGATGAGGCCCTTGGTGCCATGGTTGAGTTGATCAGATGGTGTTGGGTGCTAGGTTGGACTGGAGGATCTCTGAGGTCTTTTCCAACCTGGCTGGAACCCATGGCAGGGGGGCTGGAACCCATGGCAGGGGGGCTGGGACCCATGGCTGGGGGGCTGGGACCCATGGCTGGGGGGCTGGGACCCATGGCTGGGGGGCTGGGACCCATGGCAGGGGGGCTGGAACCCATGGCAGGGGGGCTGGAACTGGCTGATCCTGGAGGTCCCTTCCAAGCCTGACAATCCTGTGATTCCATCAGAACCAGATGCACCAAAGCCCATCACAGGCTTCAGCTGCCAGTGAAAGTGAACACTTCAGGCTCCTCAGGGACCTGCATGGATCTGCCCCACACATTCCAGGTACAAACACCACAAAGCCACCAGCACTGCTCAGCTCAGAGGCTGCTACAGTACCTGTCTGCCACATCCATATCCCCTTCAATCTTGTTGAGTCCTCTCATGATGTTATCAAACTGCTCCCCCTGGTAATGCAGCACCTTTGCTGTGTCCTCCAGACGCTTCTGTGAGCCAGCCAGCAGCCCTGTCAGCTCTTTTCCCTTTGTTGACTGCAAAGCTGCTGCTTCTGCTCCTCCACCTTGGCTTGAGAGCAGCTGCTCCCTCCAGAAGTGCTCGAGGATGTTGAACACCACATTTCTGCTGGGCTGCAGAGAGCTGAACCAATGCTTGGTGCTCTTCTCCAAGATGGTGAGGGAGCTGAAGATCAGGTTTGAAGATTCCTTCTTGATCTCACTGATACTGGAAAGGTGGAAGTCGACCAAAAGCTCCCCAGTCTTGTCAGCTCTGAATTTGATTGCCCCAGGGGTCAGTGAGAGTCTGCCTGAGACCCATTGCTTGGTGGTGTCCAGGTAGTAGGAACAGGGCCAGCTATGGATCCGCAGCTCTTCGCTCATCAGCTCCAAGTTCAGATCCTCTTCTTCAAGAGCAATGCCCTCCAAGCCAGAAGGAGAAGCTTGAGTCAAAGAGGAAGAGGGAAACAAGAAGGATCAGCAACACAATCATTTTGGTTGGAACAGACCTTTAAGATCAAGCCCAACCCTTAACCCAGCCCCACGCCAGGCCACCACTGATCCACACCTCAGCACCACATCTACACTGCTTTGAAAGCCTTCCACCACTGCTCTGGGCAGCCTGGGCCGTGCCTTGAGGACCCTTGCCATGAAGAAACTCTTCCAACCTGCCCTCCCCTGGGGCAGCTTGGTGCTCTTTCCTCTTCTCCTCTCATTTGTTCCTTGGGAGAAGAGACCAAGCCCCACCCAGCTACGACCTCCCTTCAGGGAGCTGGAGAGAGCCAGAAGGTCTCTCCTCAGCTTCCTTTCCTCCAGGCTTAACAGGCCCAGGTCCCTCAGCCTCTCCTCACAACACCTGTGCTCTAGACCCTTCACCAGGTTCCTTGCCCTGCCCTGGATTTGAGCATACCTGCCTCCACATTCCCCCAAAGCCAAGACCAATGTTGATCTACAGTGCCAGTAAGTACCTGGCACTTCCCTCTCCACTCTGCCACCTCAAATCCAGGCATGCTAAAGAGACCCTAGAGTGGCTATCCAACACACTCAGCAGTGCAGGTGAGACCAAAATCCCTCCTGAGCAGGCCTCACCATCATCAGAGAGCAGAAACAGCCAGGCACAAATGGCCAGCTCCACCTCAGGGCTTGGCTGCTGGGCTCAGGAGGGGCTTGCAGGAAACACCTCACAGATCTCCAGAACTTCTGCTAGAGCCTCACTGCCAAGCTAAACCCTCCACATCTGCAGTGTCTGCTGTGTGAAGTATTTGTTGTTGCTCAGTTGCTACCAGGACTGTTTGGAAAGAAGAGTTTAGGGAGAACTGGAATCAGCCTCAGAATGCTGCTGGGCAAACCTTGCCTGACCCCAGGGGGAGTTAAGAGGAAAAAGAAGCCAGAGTGGTGCTGGAAGAGGTGCTGCTGGCCTGGCATGCAGAGCCACTGCACACACATGGCAGTGCAGCAAGCTGGAGCAGAAGAGTCAGAACTGAAGCAGGACTGCCTCTGGTGACTCAGCATGAAGGGCACAAGCTTCAGGGCAGTGCTGGCCTCATGGCATCTCTCTGACAGGTCCTGTGTCCCCATGCTGTCATTTGATGACTCAGTATCACAGTCTCACAGTATCACCAAGGTTGGAAGAGACCTCAAAGATCATCAGGTCCAACCTGTCACCACAGAGCAGAGCAAGGAAAACAACATTCAAAATGAATCACCACCCCCCCAGGTCATCAGAGCAGCACCTCATGGTCAGGGAAGCAGCAAACCCCAGCTCCCACACAGCAGCTGACATCCCTTCTCCCACTCCAAGTCTTTGCTACTTAACATTGGTTTCTGAAAATCAGAGAATCATAGAATCAATAAGGTTGGAAAAGACCTCAAGGATCATCAAGTCCAACCCGGCACCCAGCACCTCCTGACTAACTAACCCATGGCTCCAGGTGCCACATCCAATCCCCTCTTGAACACCTCCAGGGATGGGGGCTCCACCACCTCCCTGGGCAGCACATCCCAATGGCCAACAACTCTCTCTGGGAAGAGCTTTTAATAGGTTGGACTTGATGATCTCTGAGGTCTTTTCCAACCTGGTTCATTGATTCTGGATGTTCCCTCCATAGCCACAACCATAGCCAGAGCTTGTCACTGCCATATGTCCTGGCACAGACTTTCCCAGGCCACTTGTGCCACATGGAACCAGAGCAGAACAAAATGTGAGAGAGGAAAGCACTCTGCCAGCCCTCTTGGCTTTGAATTAGGCAACCCAAGAAGACTTGTGGCTGCTGCCTGCTTAGCCCAGGGAATTTGAAAGGCTTAACTCCCACTGCAGGTTAGGGAAATTCAGGTGGTCCAAACCAGCAATGAGAAAGAAGGTTCATGGTCATGATAAACCTATTCATTCCCCACCAAGGGGGGAAGAGGTTAGAATAGTTTGGGTTTGGAATGAACCTTAAAGGCCACACAGTGCAAAGCTCCACTGCAGTCAGCAGAGACTAGCACAGGCTGCTCAGAGTGCCAGGCAACCTGATCTGGAATGGTTCCAGGGATGGGACATCTTCCACCTCTATGGGCAGCCTGTGCCAGGCTCTCACCACCCCCTGCAGAGAAAACTGTCTTCCCTCTCTAGTCTGACAGTGCCTCCCCCACCTCCCTGGGCAGCACATTCCAATGGCTCACAAACATCAGCAGGCTGCTCACAACAAGCTGTTGCCCAGAGATGTTATCTTGTAAACACAGATGAAACCAAGTCACAGAAAGGTTGTAGGCCCTGGAGAAGATCCCAAGAGAAAGCTGAGCAGGCTTCTGACCGCTGGCTGCCGGGCCGGGCGCTGCGGAGCAGAACGTCAACGCCAAACAACTCCCAGGCCTTGCAAGCAGCAGCAGCAGCCTCCATCCAGGCACAGCCAAAACTCTTACCAAGCAATACAGCCTTCAAGGTTTGGAAAAATCTCCTCCTGGAGCCCATTTTTCACCTGCTGAGTTCCTCAGACTCCATACAAGCACCAGCAGCTCCCCACCAAGGCAGCAGTGCTCCCTCAAGCTGCTCTCTGCCACCAGGGCTGTGGAAGGATTCATGGCTGATGCAGTCTCCCAACTGTAGACTAAATCCCCATCCTCCTAAACCATATCCCAGGCTCCTTACCTCTATCTGTAGATGCAGAGCCCTCAGGCAGCACTTTAGGGGCTGCTGCCTTTACAGAGTTGTCCATCTGTAGGCAGAAGCTTTTATCCTGAGTATTCCTCTCCTTTCACAGTCCAAAAGTGGAGGTTAAGCCCCTTGATGATGAAGTCAAACTCCTGCTGTGCCCTCCCCCAAAAAGAATAAGGTCTAAAGAAGAGAGAATGTCTTTAACCCTGGATCTAAGAGTGAAGCAAGCCCTCTCAGTCCAGCAGGAGCAATGAGGCAGTCACTTGGCCTGTGGTATGTATGTGCATGTGCCCTGGGTCTCATGACTTTTGACTCACCTGAGAGCTTCAAGGCCCTGCCTGAGTCAGCTCACTCCTGTGCCTGAGGCCAGAGCTTCCAAGTGAAAACCTATCAGGTAATTAAACCTATTCATTCTTCTCTTTCTTTTCTTTCTGTCTCTCTCACAAAGAAATGTATCCCTTGCAGAAATCCAGGGGTACAGAAGGCTAACCAAGGCTGGGTTTATTCAGCCAGGAAACCAGAACACAGCCACTGGTCTGGACATTCAACAGCATCCTGTGACTGGGCACAAGACTCCCATGCCAGAGGGAAGGGATCTGACCAGACCTGGGCAAGTTGGAGAGGTAGGGATGTGTGAACATCATGAGGTTCAGCAAGGCTAAGGCAAGGTTCTGAACCCAATCAAGACAGGATGGGGATGAAGGGCTGCAGAGCACCCCTGTGGAGAAGCAGCTTGGGGGTACTGGGGATTGAGAAGCTGGAGATGAGCCAGAGCCAAGCACTGCTTGCCCAGACCCAGCCATCTCCTGGAGTGATCCCCAGCAGCTTGGGCAGCATGTAGAGGGAGAGGATTCTGCCTCTGCTCTGCTGAGATCCCAACTGCAGTGCTGGGGCCAGCTCTGGAGTCCTCAGCACAGACAGGGACCCGTTGGAATGGGGCCAGAGAAGGCCACAGCAGTGCTGGCAGGGCTGGAAGCCCTCTGCAGGGAGGCCAGGCTGAGAGAGTTGGGCTTGGGCAGCCTGGAGAAGAGAAGGCTGCAGGGAGACCTTCTGGTGGCCTTGCAGTATAGGATATAGGAAAAAGGAGGAGGGCCTCTTCATCAGGGGATGCAGTGCTGGGACAAGGGCTAACAATGACACTGAGAGCAGGAGACATTTCCATTACATGCTATGAAGAAAGGACAAGAGAGACTGGCCCAGGCTGCCCAGAGGGGTTGGCAGATGCCCCATCCCAGGAACCACACAAGCTGAGGTTGGACAGGGCTCTAAGCAACATGCTCCAGTGGAAGCTGTCCCCACCCACGGGCTTGGAACTAGAGGACCTTTAAGGTCCCTCCCCAGCCAACCCATTCTGTGGTGCTGTGATGATGGATGTGCCTCACTGCTCTACTCCTGCTGAAGGAACTCCTTGTGCTAAAAGACTTGGACTATTCACAGAGTTGTAAAGCACACCTGCCACCAATCAAAGCATTCCAGGACTCCCCCCAAGAAAGGAAGAAACAAACCCAACCACCACAACAAACCTTTTGTAAACCCTTTAGAGGGTCACAGCAGGAGGAGGGTGGGAGAAAACCAAAACATAAACACAGGGCTTTCAACACAATCCAAGATAGGTTTATAAACTTGAGAAGGTTACAGTCATGGATGGAGTGGAAGAGGAAGAGGCACCTAAAGGACTTCACAATAAATGCCTTCATAGTTTGATTGATTCACAAGCAGCTCACCTTTTCTGGTTTAAGGAACATATGTCTGCCTCCAGAGCAGATGACACATGCAGTCTCTCCCTGTCTGGGCTTCCCAACATCAACACATCATCCACAGCCTGTTTATCACTAATTTTTTCAGCCATCAGGTTGTCTTCTTGACTCCCCCCCAAGCCCAGTGCAGTACCACACAGAGCAAGGACTTGGGATGAAGAGCCTGGATGGGGCACTTGGTGCCATGGTTTAGTTGATCAGATGGTGTTGAGTGATAGGTTGGACTGGGTGATCTCAAAGCTCTTTTCCAACCTGGTCAATTCAATTCAATTCAATTCAATTCAATTCAGTTCAATTAAATTCTATTCTATTCTATTAATTTATATTCTATTCTATTCTACTCTATTAATTTCTATTCTATTCTATTCTATTCAGTTCAGTTCAATTCAACTCAATTCAATTTTATTCAATTCTATTCTATTATATTCAGTTCAATTCAATTCAGTTCTATTCAATTCAGTTCAGTTCAAGTCTAATCAATTCTATTCAATTCAATTCAGTTCAATTCAATTCAGTTCAATTCAACTCAATTCAATTTTATTCAATTCTATTCTATTATATTCAATTCAGTTCTATTCAATTCAGTTCAGTTCAGTTCAAGTCAATTCAATTCTATTCAATTCTATTCAATTCAGTTCAATTCAATTCAATTCTATTCTATTCAATTCTATTCAATTCAATTCAGTTCTATTCAATTCTATTCTATTCTGTTCTATTCTATTCTATTCAGTTCTATTCTATTCTATTCTATTCAGTTCTATTCTATTCTATCCTATTCTATCCTATTCAGTTCAGTTCAGTTCCATTCCATTCCATTCTCTCCTCTCACAGGGCTGTGGATTCTCTTTCCGGCAGCGTCACCACAGCATCCCATAAATTCTTTTGCTCACACACAACTCAGTTGGCTGCTTCTATAAAAAGGAGGTGACTCAACCCCCCTCTTGTGAAGTGTTTTTGAGCTCACTCCATGGAATGGAAGTGTCCCCCACAAGCTGAGCTGTTAGTCCCAACCTCGGGTGTGAGGAGGCGCCACAGACGCTGGGAGGAGGTGCTGCCAGCTCCCCGTGCCTCCCCAGGCTCCAAAACCTCAACCACAGATTCTCATCCTCCCTTGGTCAACTATCAGCATGCTGAACACTTCTGAGTGCATTTCTCCCATGTGGTGGTGGTGGACTCTGTTTTCTCCTCCTCCATGGCTGGTCACAGGACCACAGGATCTTTCGTGGTGTGAAAAGATCTTTCGGATGATCAAGTCCTGCCGCTGCCTAACTCCAAACCATGCCAAACCAGGGTGGGTTATTCCCCCCAAAAATAGGGATGATTGGATATGAGGCACAATCTGTGTACTGAAAGAGTGAGGCTGCCCAGGAAGAGGTGAGGGAGTCACTGCCCCTGGAGGTGTTCAAGAAACAAGCAGATAGAACAGAATAGGGTAGGGTAGGATAGGATAGGATAGAATAGGGTAGGGTAGGATAGGGTAGGATAGGATAGGGTAGGGTAGGATAGGATAGGGTAGGATAGGATAGAGTAGGGTAGGATAGGATAGAGTAGGATAGAATAGAGCAGGACAGAATAGGGTAGGATAGGATAGAATAGAACTAACGAGGTTGGAAGAGATCTTTGAGATCATCCAGTCCAACCTATCACCAACACCATCTAATCAACCAAACCATGGCACCAAGTGCCCCATCCAGTCTCTTCCTAAACATCTCCAGTGATGGAGACTCCACCACCTCCCTGGGCAGCACATTCCCATGGCCAATCTCTCTTGCTGGGAAGAACTTCTTCCTAACCTCCAGCCTAAACCTCCCCTGGCACAGCTTGAGACTAAAATAGAATAGAATAAACCAGGTTGGAAAAGACCTTCGAGATCCTCAAGTCCAACCTATCACCCAACAGCATCTAATCAACTAAACCACGGCACTTGGGGACGTGAAGGGTTAGGCTGGCCTGGGTGATCTCCGAGGGCTTCTCCAACCTTGATGACTGTCAGTCTGTACCATCTGGCGAATCCCCGAGTCGCAGCATTTGGCAGGAAGCTCTGGAGACCACCCAGTCCAACCCTCCTGCTGAAACAGGGTTGCCTGCCAGAGCAGGCTGCCCAAGATTGCGACGTGCAGGTGAATTTCGGAAGCAACCCCCCCCCCAAAGTCTAAACCAGATCTCCCACTCCCACCCTTAGGCCCATCCTAACCTTCCCATCCCCACCCTCCCCTCAAGTTGAGGCCCGGCCATTGACCCCACCCCTCCAGCCAGCCACTACCAACCTCCCGCTATTCTCCCAGCCTCTCCTAGACCCTCCCGAGCCCCTCCCAGGCCCTCCCCAGCCTTCCCACCGCCCCCAGCCCCACACCCACCTCGCTCAGCGCAGCGCCGCCGCTTGCCGCCGCCCCCCCCGCGTCGCCGCTCCCGCGCCTGCGCGCTCCGCCCGCTCCCATTGGCTGAGCGCTGCGTGAGCCGCTGCTCGTCCCTCCTGTCCCCTCCTCCCCCCCAGGCCCCGCACCCCGAGCGCTGAGGTTCCGGCCGCCGCCTCTCTTCTCCTGGCCCCTGCGTCTCGCCCGCGGCCTGCCCCCGGGGTCCCGCTCCGCTGGTGCTGAGGGTAAGTGTAGTTTTCCCCACTCCACGCTGTCCTCTCGGCCTCTGCGGCCCGTGGGTGCGCGCAGAGGGGGGGTGGGAACATCAGGCGGGGACGGTGTGTGCGGCAGCCTGTAGTGTCCGGCAGCCTGTAGTGTCCGGGTTCCCCGCTCCGGAGCTCCGTGAGAGGGGAGCCGCTTGATGGCAGCCCCGTTCCGCTCCCCTCCCCGCCCCGCCGCTCTGCCCTTCATCTCCTGGTCTCCTCTTCCTCGCCGTGCGCCCCCTCTCCTGATGCCAATCGCTGTAGGGTGTGTGGCCTCCCTTGCCCTCGGGCCTCCTCCCTCCCTCCCTCCCTCCCTCCCTCCCGTGCTGTGTTCTGTCTCTGCTGCCTGCCCCCCCGCCCCCCTCGCGTCTTCTCAAAGCCTTCCCTGTTATTCACTGGTCGTGCTTTAACCTATGGTTTTGTAACCTGTCCTTGCCGCCTGACCCGTGCCGGAAGGTGCGGTGAGGATGGGAGGAAGGTCGGGGTGCGGCGCCAGGCAAAGGGCTGAGCCCAGCTACGGCCGCTGGCAGCAGCGTTTTCCCAGGGCCTCAAGTATTTAGGGGGTTTCCCCTCCCTCTACTGCTGCACTTAATTACTTTAACACTGCCATGAATGTTTCTGCTGTCATCTTTCCCTTTCAGGAAGGAGCCAGCCTGTGCTGGCCACCCCCAGAGAGCCTGGTCCCCCTGGCACGAAGACAACGAGGGACAAGCAACATCTTCACCATCCCTGGGGCAACTTTGCTGGCAGACATCCCCCTGGCATTAAGCTTTTAGAAGCTATGGAAGATGCTGCTTAGCCCAAGGTGCTGGGGTGTGTCAGCACAGTCTTGCTTTTTTATCTGGGCACTTCTATTTTCTTGTGAGTGTTCATGGATTTAGAGACTCCTGCTTTGAAACACTTGTGGGCTTGTTCATTTGATTGGTTTTTTTCCTTCTTTGCTGTAGCATAACTGGATAATCCCTGCTCAGCACTGCCTTGGCCAAGCCAGGAAGGGTATCCAGCCTGCATGGACAGAGCAACATTTGCCTGTTCCACTGCCTTCTTCCGTGACTACAGCAGCTCGGCTCAGGGTGCACCCTGCCTCCCCGGAGGGCAGGTTGACTACATTGAAAAAGCAGAATCCTTCACCTACTCAGATTTTTTCAGGGATTATTTGATTCCCAACCAGCCCTGTGTTTTCTCAGCCAAGTTCACTGAGGATTGGGGCAGCAGGAGAAATTGGGTCACTTGGGATGGAAAGCCAAACTTTGATCACCTGCTGCAGAGGTTTGGTAAGTCGTGGAGTTTCAAATCCCTAATTAAAAGGGGGTTGCTGAATGCCAGAGGATGGGGACTGCCACTTTTCAGTGGGGTCTGGCAATAGGAGAAGGGGCAACAGGCACAGACTGGAGCCCAGAAGGTTCCATCTGACCATGAGGAGAGAATTCCTTGGTGTCAGGGTGCTGAAGCTGTGGAGCAGGCTGCCCAGAGAGGTTGTGGAGTTTCCCCTCTCTGGAGACATTCCAAACCTGCCTGGGCTTTTTGCTTGAGGGCATTGTGATTTTGCAGGGGATTGTAGCAGCAGGATGAAGGGCAGGGACTTTAAGGTGGAAGAGGGTGGTGAGACACTGGAACAGCTTGATCAGGGAGGTTGTGGATCCCCCTTCCCAGAAGCCTTCAAGGCCACATTGGATGGGGCCTTGAGCAACCTGGGCTTTAATGAGAGATGCCCCTGCCCATGGCAGTGGTGTTGGGAACTGGATGATCTTTAAAGTCCCTTCCAATCCCAATCATTCTGTGACTCTGATCCTGAGCAAGCTGCTGTGCATGACCCTGCTTTGGCAGCAGGGGCAGACTAGATGCTCTCCAAATGTCCCTTCCTGTCCCAGCTGTTCTGTGAGTCTGTCCCCACATGGGCTCAAAAGAGTTTATATTTCAGGAGAAGCTGTAGTTCCTGTTGCCAACTGTGATGTCAAGGAGTACAATTCCAACCCAAAGGAGGAGCTGCTCTTCAAGGAGTACATCAAGTACTGGCAAGAGTACATTAGGAATGGCTACCGCTCCTCCCGAGGCTGCCTCTACCTGAAGGACTGGCACCTGAGCAGGTGAGAGAGCGCTGGGATAACCTCTGCACACTGCAAGGAGCTGCCCTGGAGCCTTAATGCTCCTGTCTGAGTGTTTAAGTGGCTGCAGTGCTGTTTGTTAGCACCTCCCAGGCAAAATACCAGTCTTAAAGTGCACTGTTCTTGGTGTGCTTCAGACAGCAGAGTCCTTGCTGCTTGTAGAGACTGACAGGCCTGAGCTTTCTCTTTTTAACTCTCTGTTAAATGACTCTCTGTTGGAGTCAGGAGGTCTTGGGTGACAGGCTGGACTTGATGACCTTTGAGGTCTTTTCCAACCTCCTTGATTCTATGATTCCATCCCTGTGGAGAGCATGTGGATGGAACAGTTTGCCTGCTGCAGTGCAAACCTTCCTTCTTAAAAGGAAGGGGGACATAGACTCATAGAATGGTTGGAGTTGGCATGGACCTTAAAGGTCATATAGTTCCCTCTGCCCTCTGCTGGGACACCTTCTACTAGCCCAGGCTGCTCAAGGCCTCATCCAGCCTGGCCTTGAGCACCTCTAGTTGCATGTGATTCAGAGAGCAGGTGTGAGTTACAATCCTTTAGTCAGTTTTTTCTGTTCATCTTCTCAGTTGTTATCTTCTCCTCCCCCTGTTCTGGCTCTCCCTCTCCTCCAGCTCACTGCTGGATTGTCCATTCCCCACATCCATGCAGGACTTCTATGTCCTTTCACTCAAGTCTCTGAAATGCATCCAGCTTTGGTTCTATCCTCACCTTCTGTTTTCTCCTTTGAGTGTGCCAGTAACTCAAAGTAGAGACTTGTCACTTTGCCTCCCTGTTTGTGTGATTTCTCTGGCAGGAAGTCTGCCTAGCCAGCCTAGGCTGGGGAAGGGGTGGCACAGCCAGTGGGAAAAAGCCAGACCCCTGTCAAAGTCCCACAGCCTGCCCTGCCTCCCAAGCCTCACACCTCCAGCCTGTCATCCACTTGGACAGCCAGTCTTGCAGGCATCTCACCTAAAGAGAATGTGTTTGTTAGGAGCTGCTTCTGCCGTGCTGAGGAGTCTCCCCAGCAGCAGTTAAGCTTCACAGCTTTGCTGGGGGACAGAAGAGCATCCAAGTGTGCCTCCTGCACACAGCTCAGCCTCGGCAGCGCCGTGCAGGCAGAGGGCAGCCAAGGATTAGCAGCCCGTTAGAGGCCTGGTTGTAGCTGTGCTTTGGGAACTGAGGTAGAAGGAGCAATGCTGCATCCTCCTGAGGTCCATTGCCCACACCTTGTCTTTTTCAGAGCTTTCCCTGCTCAGGATGTGTATACAACCCCTGTGTATTTCTCCTCTGACTGGCTGAATGAGTACTGGGATGCTGTAGCCGTGGACGATTACCGCTTTGTCTACATGGGACCTAAAGGCTCCTGGTAAGGCAGAGAGGCTGCTGCCATCCTTACCTCCTCTGCTTTATTCTAAGGTTAATGTTGTCCATCAGGACAGCAGTGTGCTCAGGTGACTGAGAAAGCCACCTGCACCCTGCCTTGTATCAGCAATAGCGTGGCCAGCAGGAGCAGGGCAGGGATTATCCTCCTGGACTGGGCACTGGTGAGGCCCCACCTTGAGGACTAGGCTCAGGTTTGGGCCACGCACTCCAAGAAGGACATTGAGGTGCTGGAGCAGGTTCAGAGAAGGGCAGCAAAGCTGAGGAAGAGTGTGGAGAGCAGGTGTGGTGAGGAGCAGCTGAGGGACCTGGAGCACCTCAGTGCACTGGTGAGTTGGTCAGAAGTGATGTCCAGCTCTGGGGATGAAGGTGCATTGGTAGACTTCTCAGCAGTTCTCATCACAGAATCTCTTCTGGTTGAGCTGTTTGTGGGACAGATTGAGAACAGGCTGGTGGAGCAGCACAGAGGGTGTAAAACCCTGCAGTATTGTGTAGACAGAGAGGCCTTTGACTCCACAGACCAACTGGAATGAAGAGAGTTTAAGGTCAGATTTCATAGAGTCACAGAACTGTCAGGGCTGGAAGGGACCTCAAGGCTCAGCCAGTTCCAACCCCCCTGCCATGAGCAGGGACACCTCACAGCAGGTTGCTCACAGCCACTTCCAGCCTGGACACCTCCCTGGGCAACCTGTGCCAGGCTCTCACCACCCTCATGGGGAACAACTTCTTCCTCACATCCAATCTCAATCTGCCCATTTCTAGTTCTGCTCCATTCCCCCCAGTCCTATCCCTCCCTGACACCCTCACAAGTCCCTCCCCAGCTTTCTTGGAGCCCCCTGCAGATACTGGAAGGCCACAATTAGGTCTCCTCAGAGCCTTCTCTTCTCCAGCCTGCACAACCCCAACTCCCTCAGTCTGTCCTCACAGCAGAGCAGCTCCAGCCCTCTGCTCCTCCTCATGGCCCTTCTCTGGACACCTTCCAGCACCCCCAGATCCTTCCTGGCACAGAGGCTCCAGAACTGGACCCAGAGCTCCAGCTGTGGTCTCAGCAGAGTGGAGCAGAGGGGCAGAATCCCCTCCCTGGCCCTGCTGGCCACACTTCTCTTGCTGCAGCCCAGGCTCTGCTTGGCTCTCTGGGCTGCAAGAGCAGATGTGCAGAGTGAGGCTGGTTTCTCTGTGTGTGCATCTGACTCCCAGAGCCATGAATTCATCTCACAGCTCTGAGGTGTTCTCTCAAACCTCTGCTCTGCCCCACAGGACTCCCTTCCACGCTGATGTCTTCCGTTCCTACAGCTGGTCAGCCAACATCTGTGGGAGAAAGAAGTGGCTGCTGTACCCTGCAGGGCAGGAGGAGTTCCTGAAGGACCACCATGGCAACTTGCCCTTTGATGTCACTGCACCGAGTCTCCAGGACAGGAGTGTTTACCCTCGCTACAACCAAAGCCAGCCCCCTGTGGAGATTGTGCAGGAAGCAGGGGAGATAGTCTTCATCCCCAGTGGGTGGCACCATCAAGTTTACAATCTGGTGAGAGAGAGCTGAGAGCAGCCTTTGCATCCCACACAGGGAGAGAAGCAGGCAGCAGGTGTCAGCAGGAGCAGGACATGGCCCTGCTGGAGTGAGTCCAGAGCAAGTCACAAAGATGAGTAGGGGGTTGGAGCACCTCCCTGTGAGGGCAGGCTAAGAGGCTGGACTCAGTGATCTCAAAGGGCTTTTCCAACCTGGTTAATTCTAGTCTAGTCTGGTCTAGTCTACTCTATTCAGCTTGAAGAAGAGATGGCTCCCAGGGGGACCTTCTGGAGGCCATTCAGTGCTTAAAAGCAAGCAAGCTGGGGACAGACTTTTCAGCAGGGCCTGTCTGACAGGACAAGGGGTGATGGGTTGAAGCTGAAGGAGGGAAGACATAGGCTAGAGAGAAGAAAGATATTCTTAGAGGTGGTGAGACCCTGGCCCAGGTTATCCAGAGGTGATAAATGCCCCAGCCCTGGCACCACTGCAGGTCAGGTTGGTCTGGGCTCTGAGCAGCCTGCTGACTGCAGAGGAGTTGGAGCAGGTGAGCTTCAGAGGTCCCTTCTAACCCAAACCATTCTACAGTTCTGTAAGAAGGATGGGAGAGAATGGTAGAGCCACAGGATGGTTTGTCTGGGTTGGAAGGGAGCTTAAAGCTCAGGCAGTTCTAAGCCTCCTACCATGGCTGGGACACCGCCTGTTAGACCAGGCTGCTCAAGGCCCCATCCAAACTGTGCTGGAGTTGAAGCATCCACAGCTTCTCTGGGTAACCTGAAGGAGACACTGTGGTGATGTTGGTGCCAAAGGAGCATTTTCCTTGCTGAGGAAGAGAATTCTGCAGCCTCACTGATGCTAAGCTGTTCTCTTGCACTACCCTGCCTCAAGCCTAACAACCCTTTCCATCTTTCCTTCAGGAGGACACCATTTCCATCAACCACAACTGGGTGAATGGCTGCAATGTGGCCATCATGTGGTGCTTCCTGCAGGATGAACTAGCAGCTGTCCAGAGGGAAATTAATGAGTGGAAGGACCCCGTGGATGATTTGCACCTACAGTGCCAGGTACCACAGTGGGTCAGGTTGTCTGGGGCTCTGAGCAGCCTGCCCTGCTTGCAGATGTCCCTGCTGACTGCAGTGGGCTTGGACTGGATGACCTTTAAAGGTCCCTTCCAACCCAGACATGGATTCTGATTTCTGCCTGATTCTGTGTTTGAGGAGCATGTGTTTGTAAGATGCTTTGCAGCACTTTGTTAATGCTCTAAGGCACACAAGTCCTTAGCTCCATGCCTGAGCTTGGTAGATGTCTCATACAGAGGTGGGAACTGGGCCAGCTTCATCTTGCAGGTGATCAAAGAGTTAGTAAGAGAGAGGGGAAGGGAAGTCTTGTGTGCATTTGCTATGTCAATCCTTCACCTGCTCTCCTGCAGCCCTCAAGGCCTATATCAGCATCTAGTTCAATCCTCTCTGAAGTGTTTACCTTGCCCTGTAGAAATGATTTGCATGTGAGCAGAGGACTGGCTAGCACAGAGCCCACAGAGAGCTGCTTTGAAGACCATCCCTGCTGAGACAGTGAATCTGAAACAAGCAAAACTGCAGGGAAGGTGGCAGCAGGGTTGGGGTTGCTGTCAGAGCATGAAACCACACTCAGCAGTGCTGTGTCCTGTGTGCATGAAACAAAGGTGCAGTTTGTTTCTGGAGACTGTTGCTGCTGCTGCTGGGGTGAAAGCCTTCAAGAATGGATTCAAAGCCAAGGCATTTAGTGCTTAGAAGAAAGAGGCTGGGGGGGGCTAGGGGCATGTGAAGTGACATGCAGAATTCTAGAGCCATAGGGGAATTACAAAACATGATGGAACGTGGTTGCTGGTGCAGAGGAGGGCCAGCAAGATGCTCAGAGGGCTGGCCTCTCCTGCAAAGACAGCCTGGAAGAACTGGGGCTGTTCAGCCTGGGGAAGAGAAGGCTCCAAGGAAACCTCATGGCAGCCATCCAGGACCTGAAGGGGGCTGCAAGAAAGCTGGGGAGGAACTTTTTACAAGGGCTTGTAGTGAGAGGATGAGAGGCAGTGGCTTGAAACTGAAGCAGGTAGGTTCAGGTTGGCCACCAGGAGGAAGTGTTTTCCAGTGAGAGGGGTGAAACACTGGGCCAGGTGCTCCAGGGATGGGGTTGAGACCCTGTCCCTGGAGGCATTCAAGAAAAGACTGGAGGTGGCTCTGTGCAGCATGGTGTGGTTGGAGGTGTCCCTGCTGACTGCAAGGGGTTTGGACAGGATGGCCTTTGGGGGTCCCTTCCAACCTGCTGCAGGCTGTGGCTCTGTGCTAGGATGTTTTCATAAGCCTTCAAAGCCTTGGCTGCCTTTCAGTGGTGTTTTTTATCCCTTCCCAGCTGATCATGAAGTCCTGCACGGGTATAGACTACAAAGAATTCTACAACTTCCTCAAAGTTATTGCAGAGAACAGGATTTCTGTCCTGGAGAAGGGCCTGGATGATGAAGCTTCAGCAAAGAACACCCCCAAAGCTGCCATTTCCACCTTGGGCATGCTCCATGCTGTGTTTGATTTGAAGAGGACTGTGAAGGTGTTGACATCATTGAGTGCTAATGAAGACTTCAAGAAGCTGGACCTGACCTCACTCTCTCCACCTCCGGAGGCACTGCTCCACCACTTGAAAGCAGCAATAGACACAGCTCTGCTCTAGCTTCCTATTTGTCAGCCCTCTGTCAAGTGAACCTCTTGCAGTGTGGGTGGCTGTGGAAGTTTGCAGACTCCTCCCTGGTTAAGAGCTGTTGAAGTACAAAGAGCCTGAGTAGGGAGTGGGGAGAGAGAACCTTCCCAAGGCTGAGTCCTTCTGACAGTGTGGAAGGGTCTAGAGCAATCAGACAGGAGCAAAACCAACTCAGATAAAGGGAGGGGAGAAAAACCAAACCCAAATCCTGTTCATAGTTGCAGCCCTGCTGATGCTTTTCATGCACTCAGGGAATGGAACAGAAATTCTCTGTGGATCAAGTTTACATCTGTCAGGGCTACCCACTGTGGCTGCAGTGCCCTGTACCATATTCCCTCTGCCTGAGAGCACTGTACACAGACAGCAAACCTCCAGCAGCTAAGCTTCACACCTGAATTGCTTTAAGATCTGTCCTGAAAACCTCAGCTTTTCCTTTTCTCCTTGAGTTCTCCCTCGAAGCCTGGGCTGGCCCTGCAGCTGCCCCCTGGCTGGGGAAGAGCTGGCTGTACCCATCTTGTACAGTGATACCTCTCTAAAGCTGAAAGTCTCAGGTAGGCTCAGCCTTCACACTCCTCCAGGACACACAGGGTTCAGTCTGACACAGCAATCAGGAAGCTGAAGTCCTGCTTTTTGCAGGGCAGGTGACAAATCTGCCACTTGCATCACAGGATCCACCCAAGCTCAGGAGGAGGAGCTGCTGTACTCCCCTTTCTACACAGCTCTTTCAAGGCACAGTACTTTAGCAAGCAGAGATCTGATCAGTCAGGGAAGCTAGCACACAGCCTCTCACCCTGTCTCCTCAACAGCAGGAAGAAGCAAGCCATGCTCCTCACACACCAAATAGCACCACTGCATGGTTAGAGAGCACAACTTCCAACCTGACTGCTACCTTTGGGCTTAAAAAGCAAAGCACCCCCAGTGAGGTATCCCTGCTGCTTTGACTGGTTAGTGAAGGAAGCCTAGAAGCACAAATGGCTGCACACTGTTAACCTCTGGTGCCCCTTCAGGGCTTCACTTGAATTCCTGCTCAAGAGCTTCCTCAGTTTTCAGCCTGCTGAGCAGTAAGAGCTCCCTGTAGGCTTAGGATGTGCAATAGCAATCCTCAGTAGGGCAGAATCTATCACCTCCTTTTCTAGGCAATCCCATGGCCTGCCTTTTGCATGTCTCTTTTTCTAGTAGAACTTCTGCAGTTTGAGTAGGAAGTGGTACCTGAAGCTAAGCTTCCAGAGCATGGAAGAACACAGCATGGAGAAAACAGACTTCTTTTTCCCCTCTCTAAGCAGCTGTGGCTGTGGCTCAGTGATTCAGCCTCCTGGCAGGCTGTTTCTTTGCACTGGAAAACTGCCAGCTTTAAGCACCTCTGCCACTGAAAGTTCCTAGCTGGTACTTCTGGCTGTTTACATCCTCAAGCAGGCAGCTTGGAGCTTTCCTGCCCCAGGAAGGTGAGAGTTCAGAGGTGAGGAACAATGGTTTAAAGCTGACAGCTTGATGTTGTGGTAGGAAAGCCTGGTGGTGGTGGTGGTGGTGGTCTGCCAGGCTCAAAGCATGCTGTGCAACTGGGATTGGCACTGCCCACTTGAAACACTGCCCTTTCAGAAAGGCTTTTGGCTTTGGTGTCCAGCACTTCTCATCTCCCATCCCATGATGCTGGAACTGCTTGGCTTTGCTGGGTGAGACCAGCAGGAACACAAGCCTGGCTTTTACACCCACAGCCAGCTTGGACACTGTCCAGCAGACTGCAGCCTCCTCCTTGGGATGGATGGATGGATTCTGGGAGTTTGCTGTGAGGCAAGAATCCAGGCAGCACTTCCTGGGGCAAAGGCATCACTTCTGCACTTAGTTCCTCTTCCCTGTGGAATGAAATGAAGGACTTAAGAGAGGCCAGGATGGTAGAGTGGCTAAAGAGGTGTTCAAGAAGGGAGGTTTCAGCTCCTCACCTTCTCTTGCTCCTCACCCACACTTGCTCCTCACCCAAGCTCCCTCTGCACCACAGACTAGGACAAGAAGCACCAGCCTCAGGGTGGCCTGGGGGAGGCTGAGGTTGGATATTAGGAAAAAATTCTTCTCTAAAAGGGTTGTCAAGGCCTGGCCCCAGCTGCCCAGGGCAGGAGTGCAGTCCCCACCCCTGGAGGGGTTTGGATGTGGCACTTGGTGCCATGGTCTAGTCATGAGGTCTGTGGTGACAGGTTGGACTCGATGATCTTTGAGGTCTCTTCCAACCTTGGGGATGCTGTGAGACTGTTTCAAAGCCCTGGAGATGTGGCAGTGCTGAGGGACATGATTTGGTGGTGACCTGGCAGTGGTTTTACTAGATGATCACAGAAGGTCTCATCCAACCAAATGCATTCTGTGATGCTCACCTCTGAGGGTGCCTGAAGGCCTCCTCCACAAGCCCTGCTAAGGCTGAGTGTGGTCAGTGCAGGACAACAGGGTTAAAAACAAGAGGAAATGATCTGAAATGTTTTGAATCTTCTGATGGCTGCAGCAGGGAACTGAAACCCAAAAATCAATGTGAGTGATCCCATGGCATCAGGAATCTAAGCTGCAGTTCACATTCTCTGGTTTCATTAATGACCAAGGAGCAAGGAGAGTGAACTCTCAGATGCCTGAAGGCAGCAGTGAGAGTGGCACAAGAAGTGTGCAAGCCTGCAGCCTCTCTTCCAACAGCTTTATTTACATACCAGGTTACTGCCAACCCTCCCTTAGGCTCCTCTCATCCCAATATATTAACTGTTGTAACCAGTGTACTATTTATTAAAGCATAACACTTGTGATCAACAGCAGGAAACAGCCTCTAGAGCTTGGGGGTTTGTTTCCCTGGACAAGGTGAAGTCAAACCAAAAAGGCACAGAAATGAAAATAACCCCAAAGCAGGTTAAAAGAGGCCAGAAGAACCTTTTGTGTGCTCCAAAGATGCAGCTCAGACAGGCCTCCTTCTGGCTGCTGGGAACAGGAGGCCAAAGAGCCATTTGCCTTTCCTAAAGGCACCATCAAACCCAGCCTGCTTCCCGGCTTGACTCCTACCCCCCTGGCAGCAGGGGGTGGGCTGGCAGCCCACAGCTGGGCCCTGAGGCAAAGCAGTGGTGGCTGCAGCTCTGTCAGTGCAGAAAGCCAGGTGGCTTTGAGACTGCTCTCCCCAGGACTCCAGACTGCTCTCCCCAGGACTCCAGGCTGCTCTCCCCAGGACTCCAGACTGCTCCCCCCCAGGACTCCAGACTGCTCTCCCCAGGTCCTTTGTTAGGCACACACAAAACCCCAACAGCATTCCAAAGCAGCACAAGCATGGGCAAGGTGCAAGTGTGAGTATCCCTGAGGTTCCACAGAGTCTTGCAGAGTATAAAATGCACCCTCTGAAGTTGTCATCAAACAAAGAAGTTAGTCCATAGCAGCTTTAGAAGGGGCTGGAGAGGCACTGAGTTGGGCAGAGGGATGGACAAACCTTCCTCTTAGAGATAGAGGAGAATCCACATCGCTCCAGGCAGAGCTTGCTGAGGAGCAGAGTTCTGGCTCCTCTCCACACCACATTTCTGCCAACCACAAAGTGTCTCCCAGCAGCATAGTGCTGGTGGTTTCCTTTGACTGCTTCCCACAGAATAAACTCTCTTCCCTTCTGTCAGTTCACCACCATCTGAAATAATGGCTAAAGGAGGTTCCAGGGCAGGCTTCTACGTGCAGGAAAGTGGAACAAAACCACAGGGCAGAAGAAGCCTTGGCCACTTTCCACAAGGAGACTCCCAGCCACACAAGCTGGGCTTGCTGGGGGCAGGCTTGCAGCCCCCAGCATCCAGCTCTGTGTTTTGTGAGCTACTCTAAAGAGAAAAGCCAGTAAGAAACCCTCCTCTGAGGAAGGCCTCTCCTTCCCTTTCCAACAGCAGCCAGCAGAGCAGTGACACAACTGCTTCTTCATACACCAGTGTGTGGTCAAGAGTGCAGCAGGGAGGAGATTCCCTTGGGGTCCTCAGGCTCAGGAGCTGTGAGCCACAGGGCAGTTGTCTCTCTGGTTCAGCCTCATCTTCTGGATGTGTTTGTAGCATGACTGCCAAAGGAAGAGAGCAACCCATTAAAGGAGGAGGTTGGGAGCTTTGAAGCCAAACTCTGGCCTCTAACACACCAAGTGAAGCTGTGCAGCCCCCCAGCATGGGCCAAGAGAGTCAATCTACACAGGAGCGCAAGGGAGATGGAGAAGATGACCTCAGAGGGTCCCTTCCAACCCACTGCACTCTGTGCTCAGGAATTAAACAGCAGATTCCCCAGGCTAGAAGGAAACCAACCTGTGCTAGGCACACAGACAGCCCTCAGATCAAATGAGAGTAGGACACAGCAGTGTCCTGATCACCCAAGGAATCACAGAATGGGGGGGTGGGGGGTGGAAGGCATTTGAGGAGGTCACCATGCAGCCCAGCCACCCTGCCAAAGCAGGAGACTCAAGGCAGCTTGCCAGTGCCCCTGCTGAAAACATTTCCTTACCTCCAGTGCTGTCAACAGAAAGTCATAGAGCCCTCCTTGGTTGGTGGGGTCCATCAGGTCTCTGATCAGATGGATTTCAGCTCCCAGGTGTTGGATTCTAGGGGGAAAGAAAGAAACAAATAAGAAATGACTACAGAAATCTCTGGGCACTGATGTCTGTGGGTTTGACATCAGGTTATGGAGGGGAGGCATGGATCTGCAAGCTCAAGCTTGGTGCACACAGTCCCAGTATGGTGCTGGGGCTGGAAGGAGAGCCCAGCCCACACTGCTAGAGCAGGGCACCCACAGCACACTGCCCAGGAGCACAGTGCCCAGGTGGCTTTGGAACCTCTCCAAAGAAGGAGACTCCACAACTTCTCTGGGCAGCCTGGGACAGGGCTCTAGCACCCTCACACCAAAGAAGTTTCTCCTCCTGTTCAGCTGGAACCTCCTGGGTTGCAGTTTGTGCCTATTTCCACCTTTCCCTGTCACTGAGTCTTGCTGAGCACTGAGATCCCCTCTCCAGGCTGAACAGCCCCAAGGTCTCTCCTCTCCTTCCCTCCTCACAGAGCTGCTCACAAGGTGATCCTTTGTGCATCACCTCAGCCTTCTGGAGGCTGTGTCCTTGAGGTGTCCAGGATGGCTGAACCTCAACAAAGATGCTCAATTAGAAGACAATTGCAGCTCCTCCTTTTCCAGTCCATCTCCCCTTCTCTCTCACCTACAGCCAAGGCAGCTGCTCACCAAACAAACCTTGCCTGGAGAAGAGGAGGCTCAGGGGAGAGCTCATTGCTCTCTATAACTACCTGAGGGGAGGTTGTAGCCAGGAGGGGGTTGGTCTCTTCTCCCAGGCAACCAGCACCAGAACAAGAGGACACAGTCTCAAGCTGTGCCAGGGGAAGTTTGGGCTGGAGGTGAGGAGAAAGTTCTTCCCAGCAAGAGAGATTGGCCATGGGGATGTGCTGCCCAGGGAGGTGGTGGAGTCACCATCCCTGGAGGTGTTCAAGAGGGGATTGGATGTGGCACTTGGAGCCATTGTTTAGTTAGTCAGGAGGTGTTGGGTGACAGCTTGGACTTGATGATCTCTGAGGTCTTTTCCAACCTGATTGATTCTATGAATCATCCACCAGGATTGCAGGGACAAGACCCCACAGCCATGAACTTCATGGCCCCACATGGCAACATTGCACCCTTCCTCTTTGGAGAGAGGCATATCCAGGAAGTCAGTCAAGGTTGTTGACTCCCCATTTGCCAGCTTGGACTTACTTTGCTCGAGATACAACATAGATCAGCAGAGAGAGCAGGTCATCCATGGGCAGCCTGTAGTCCTTCTCCACCACCCGGGCCACCGTGCTCTCTATCTCCTCGTAGGTCTTCTGAAGGATCAACAGCTTTTCCCTAGGGTCCACTGTGGTGCTGCCAGGAGGAAAAGAGTCACATCAAAGGTGCTTCCACCACACAGCCAAAGGCATAAAGCAGCAGAACTGAAAATGAGCAGAGGAGGCTACAAAAGCACTTCCATCCATCCTTCCATCCATCCATCCATCCGTCCATCCATCCATCCATCCATCCATCCATCCACCCCCACAAATGGCTGCACCAAAGAGTCACAGAATCAGAGAACTGTCAGGCTTGGAAGGGACCTCAAGGCTCAGCGAGTCCCAACCCCCCTGCCATGGGCAGGGACACCTCACACCACAGCAGGTTGCTCACAGCCACCTCCAGCCTGGCTGCAAACACCTCCGGGGATGAGGCTTCCACCACCTCCCTGGGCAACCTGTGCCAGGCTCTCACCACCCTCATGGGGAACAACTTCTACCTCACATCCAGTCTCAATCTCCCCACTTTTAGTTTTGCTCCAAACCCCAAAACCAACCCCAAACCAAACCAAAACCAAACCCAACCCCTAAAACCAGAACAACAACAAACAAACAGAAAATAACCCCAACAACAGCAAAACCAAACCAACCAACCCACCCCAAACCCCAGCACCCTCCTGGGTGTCAGCTGGAGGTTGTGGGCAGTGACTTACATCAGCTTCTGCAGGCACTCAGTGGCAGACAGGAAGCACTTGTCTTTGATGAGGGACCGCCTCTGAAGAGGAGAAAGAGAGTTGGCCTTCCAGAGGAGGAACTCCCCCAGAGGCAGCGTGGGGCTCCCCAAACATCAGTGTGTTTGCTACCCAGGATCATAGAATCAATAAGGTTGGAAAAGACCTCAGAGATCATCAAGTCCAAGCTGTCATCCAACCCCTCCTGACTACTAAACCATGGCTCCAAGTGCCACATCCAAGCCCCTCCTGCACACCTCCCTTCAGGGAGTTGTAGACACCAAGAAGGTCTCCCCTGAGCCTCCTCTTCTCCAGGCTGAGCAACCCCAGCTCCCTCAGCCTCTCCTCCCAGGGCTGTGCTCCAGACCCCTCCCCAGCTTTGTTGCCCTTCTCTGGACACCTTCCAGCATCTCAACATCTTTCCTAACCTGAGGAGCCCAGAACTGGACACAGGACTCAAGGTGTGGCCTGAGCAGTGCTGAGCACAGGGCACAATGACCTCCCTGCTCCTGCTGGCCACACTATTCCTGATGCAGGCCAGGATGCCATTGGCCTTCTTGGCCACCTGGGCACACTGCTGGCTCATGTTCAGCTGCTGTCAACCAGCACCCCCAGGTCCCTTTCTGCCTGGCTGCTCTCAGCCACTCTGACCCCAGCCTGTAGCACTGCATGGCGTTGGTGTGGCCAATGTGCAGCACCTGGAACTTGGATGTGTTCAATCTCCTGCCCTTGGCCTCTGCCCATCTGTCCAGCCTGTCAAGGTCCCTCTGCAGAGCTCTCCTACCCTCTAACAGCTCAGCTCCTGCCCCCAGCTTGCTGTCATCTGCAAACTTACTGCTGAGGGACTCCATCCCCTCCTCCAGATCATCAATAAAGATATTGAACAGGATGGGGCCCAGCACTGATCCCTGGGGGACAGCACTGGTGCCTGGCTGCCAGTGGCACCATTCACCACCACCCTCTGGGCTCAGCCCTCCAGCCACTTCCTAAGCCAGCATATCTCACAGCTCTGGTTTCTCTCTGCCCTGTGGTTACTTAGGTGAAGATCCATCACAAGCCAGCACCAACATGAAGCTCCAGCCCCATCTCACTAACCACCCCCAAGATAGCTCTTAGCATCACCTCTTACCTGGTTGGTTGTCAGGGTGAGATCCTTCAGAGGCCAGAGGTGTCTGCAAGGAGATTACAGAGAGAAGCTTTAGGAGCAGCTGCCCACATCTGAACTCCACTCTAAGTCACTTCTGATTTTTATCTCCTTGTGATGCTGAAGTCTTGGGGGTGCCTGAGGCTGAGTTTGTTCCTCTTGTTGCACAGATCAGTTCCAAAGATGGATCCATCTGCAGGGATGGGTGAAGGCAACACCTGCATCCAAACCCTTTCCCCTGTCCTGAGACCATGTGCCTACATTGCTCCAGAGGATACCACTGGCTGGACTAAAGCCCTTTCTAAGCCACATTAGTGCTGGGCTGGAGCAAACCATTTGTCTGATGAGCTAGAAAAGAAGGTTTTCTACAGCCAGTGATGGACCCAGGAAGAGGTTGTGTGTCCTTTCCACCAGGACATGCCCTGGCTGTTGCCTTCCCAGTGGCTCTGATGGGCTTGCAGCCGGGCACTTACTTCTGCACATCCAGAAACTCCAGCAGCTTGATGTCAGGAAACAAGCTAAGGTCCACAATGCCTTGGCAGTAGAGGTCATCTTCCCTTTCATGATAGAGCATGTAGAGCATGGAAAGCTCGGGGTAGAAGCAGGGCAGGATCAGTGGCAGCACCACACTGCAAGCCTTCTGGTCACTGTGGCACAGAAAAGCGATGCAGAGTGAGACCTACAGCCGTGAGGTGACCATGAGCCATGCAGCCCTCAGTGGAAGGGGCAGCTTCTGAGGCTGCAAAGTGCTCCTCTTGTTCTCCCCTCCACCTCAGTCCATCACAGTGAATCTTATGCTGTAGGACACTGTAATGTTTTTCCCATCCCACCTCTGGGAGAAGCCTGGAGCACCACCTCCAGCTGTTCTCTCTGAGCTGTTTCAGCAGAGGGCAAAGAGGGCAAAGGCTAAATCAATCCAGATGAAAGCCCCTTCCTAGCTTCTCACCATCCCACCAACCTCTGGGCTTCATTCAGCCCAGGGAGAGGTGTTTGGAGATAACAGCAAGCAGGAATCCAGACCAAATGGGGACAGCAGAGCAATGTTCCTTCCTAACTCCAAACCCTAAGTCTGTGCCTCCCACAATCCTTCCTGCCCTCATATTCTAGCAACATCTTCTCTTCTGCCTCCTCTGGCACACTGCCCTCATGGTATTTCCCACAAGATATTCCATGTGTTCCCTAGGAAGAAATTCTTTCCAGTGAGGGTGGGGAGGCACTGGCACAGGTTGCCCAGGGTGGTGGATGCCTCCTTCCTGGAGGTATCCAAGGCCAGGTTGGATGAGGCCTTAAGCAACCTGGTCTAGTGGAAGGTGTCCCTGCCCTTGGCAGGGGGATTGGAAGTAGATGACCTTTAAGGTCCTTTCCAAGCCAAACCATTCTATGACTCTATTTCCAAGCCTGCCTTTTAAGCCTGTGTACCACCCACACCTCCAGCTCACCACTCAGACCTGCCACAGATCCTGATTAGAAGAAGTTGCTCTGACCCTTCAAGCAGAGCTCCTGAAAGCTTTGCTTTGAAAGCACTCAGCCTGCCTCAGGGGGACAAATCCAATCAGCCCAGCACTGGGTGTGCTTTGGAAGACACTCCAGCCCTCTGGGCAGCTTCACACTGACCACCCAGTGGTGACACATACCTTGAACCTTCATCCACAGAGGGTGCAGGCTGTTGGCCTTTCTGTTCCAGTGCCAGGTGGAGCAGACCCCTAGAAGAGGAGGAGGATGAAAGGTTAGTTCCCTCCCTCATGTAATTTGTCATTCACACATGAGGAGCTCAGCAGTCCCAGCATCAAGTGGAGCATTGGTAAAGCTCTCTGTCCTCCTTGCAGTGTTGTGTTGGTATTCAGGATGCACTCAGGACCTTCTCCACTGCCAGCAGAAGCCATCAGGAGTGAGTGCTTCAAAAATAGCTTCCAAAGTGTAGAGTGTTCACCCTGGAGACCCTGTGGTGCACACTGAGCAGCCATCTCCTTGTATTCCCACTCAAGGGGCAGGAAGTTGCAGGACCTGGTCATTACCAGCCCACTCTCTCATCCCTCTGTGAAGATCAGAGGATGTTCTTGCTTGGCTTTGTCCTGCTGTTTCCAAGCCAAAGCTTCATCATCTTAATGTGAGGGTTGGGAAGAGGCTTTCCTTTTTCACATCAGCCTAGGGAACTTCTCATGGGGCACAGAGCAAGGTGGATTTCCCTCCCCACACTGCATCTGGAAGGTCCTGGGACACGAGGCACTGGAACAGGTTGGCCAGAGCAGATGTGGATGCCCCCTCCCTGGAAGCATTCCAGGCCAGGCTGGATGGGACTTTGAGCAACCTGGGCTAGCTGGAGGTGTTCCCACCCATGGCAGGTGGCTGGAACTAGAGGATCTTTAAGGTCTCTTCCAAAACCAAACCCTTTGATGATTCTGTGGAGGCTTCCAAGGCATGCACTGAACTCAGCAGCACCTTTGCATGAAGCAATGCTGTGCCAGCCCTGTTGCACTCTTCATGAGCACAGCTCAGATGAGTTGAATCAAATCTGACTTGTTCCTACCAGCTGAGCTGCTGTTCTCAGGCTGCTGCAGGACAGCCAACTCATCACAGAGCTGGCAGCCTTCCCCAAGCACACAATGCCATGCTGATAACAGCAGAGCTTTCACCCAACCTCTTTTTCAAGCATCACCACCCTGGGTTCAGCCAGAGGCAGAGCTCCCCACCACTGCCTGCTGTGGCATTTCTCCTATCTTCTCCTTAAAGATATTAAGAGAGCAACAGGGCCCTAATCACACCTTTGATCCAGCCCTTAATTAGCCATGGGCACAACCACACAACTGCACATCCTCCTTGTAGAGCCACCACCCACACCAGCTGAGCCTCCACGAGGAGTTTGTGCTGCATGCTCTCAACTCCTGTCGAGGCATGCTAAGCTTAAATCTGCCTTCCACCCAAACACTGGCATCAAACACCACTGCTGGGGGCTCTGGTAGGCCTCCCTGTCCTTGCTACCTTCTGAGGATTCTTCCTTGTATCTGTGCTTCTCTAAGTGAAGTCTTCTTCTGAGCAACAGCTCACTGAGCAGCCACAACTCAGTGAGATTTAGTCATGTTAAAGCCCTTGGGTTGAAAGTCAGCAAGGAGCATAGCAAGGGTTAGCTGGGTCCCTATGACCTCAGGTTGCAGGAGTGAGCCTGATGGTTGGACTGGATGATCTTGGAGGTCTCTTCCAACCTGGTTGATTCTATGATGGAGCTTGGAGGGGACCCACCTAGTTCAAGCTAAAGCAGGGTCACACCCACAGCAGCTTGCCCAGGATCACAATGCCCAGGGAGGGTTTGGAATCTCTCCAGAGCAGGAGACTCCACAACCTCTCTGGGCAGCCTGGGCCAGGGCTCCAGCACCCTCACACCAAAGGAGTTTCTCTTCACATTCAGATGGAACCTTCTGGGTTCCAGTGTGTGCCTACTTCCACCTTTTCCTGTCCCTGGACACCACTGACAAGAGACTGGCCCCATCCTCTTGCCCCCACCCTTTAGATAGTGATCAGCATTGAGAATAGAATAGAATAGAACACAATAAGAATAGAACACAATTAGAATAGAATAGACCAGACCAGACCAGACCAGGTTGGAAAAGGCCTTTGAGATCATCCAGTCCAACCTGTCACCCAGCACCATCTGATCAACTCAACCATGGCACCAAGGGCCTCAGCCAGGCTCCTTCTAAACACCTCCAGGGATGGGGACTCCGCCACCTCCCTGGGCAGCACATCCCAATGGCCAATCACTGGGAAGAACTTCTTCCTAACATCCAACCTAAACCTCCCCTGGCACAGCTTGAGACTGTGTCCTCTTGTTCTGGTGCTGCTTGCCTGGGAGAAGAGCCCAACCCCCACCTGGCTCCAACCTCCCTTCAGGGAGTTGGAGAGAGCAAGAAGGTCTCCCCTGAGCCTCCTCTTCTCCAGGCTAAGCAACCCCAGCTCCCTCAGCCTAAACCTCCCCTGGAAGATCCCCTCTCCAGCTGCTCTCCTGAAGAGCCATTGCAGGTAACCCTTTGTTTGGCACCATCCTGAAGCCACTCTTCCAGGAAACACTCTGTGCAAAGCAGCTGCCAGAGGGCTGCTCCCCAAGCCCTCCCTGCTCACAGCCATGCCAGCACTCAGCACTCTTCACTTACTGGTAGAACTCCCATATTTTCTTTGCATAGTACTTGACTTCCTCTTGTGCCATGGACAGCAAGTGTCTGTTGGCCCCAATCCCAGAGTATGTTGCCTGGAAAGCTATGGTCAAGGCCTTCAGCAGCTTTCCCAGTGGGTGTAGGGAGGACTTCAGTGCCTGCATAACAGAGGAAAATTGGATTTCACAAGCCAGCCCTTGCCATTGGCAGGGAGTAACAACTGTGGAAGGCCACCCAGCCTCCTCTTGTCAGCAAAGGAGAACAGGTCTAGAGGCAACCAGCTGGAACTTGGGTCTGGTTTTGCTGCCACAAGAGGCACAAGAGGCCACAAGCCTCTTCCCCTCCCATCACCAGACAGAAGTGTGCTTAGTAGAAATGCTCTTCTGAGGAGATTTGCTGGGCTAGGCAGGAGAGACAGCAAAGGCTGCTCCAGGGAAAGGTTGGTTGGGTGCAAAAAACAACCACCAAGAGCCCCTGGAAGTTTATGAATCATTTCCAGCCACTGGGTTATTCCTTGGGATGGTTTGAGTGCCAGGACCAAAGCTCCATCATCACTTCCTGGCCCTGATTGATTCAGATAAAGTGAGTGTCCAAGAAGCATGAGGGTTAGCCTCCTCTCCACAGGCAGAGGTGTTCACACAACTTACAGCAGTCTTGGAGTCACTGTTTTCATCATAGCTGTCAGCAGGAAGCATCAGAAAGCTGCTGGTGGGTGTGAAGGAAGATGTGGATTGTCACAGCTGGAAACTTTACCTTCTCTAAATAGCTCTGTAGGGACTCCAGCTCCTGGTGCAAGACAAGCTCCTCAAGAATATCTTCTATCTTCCAGGACACTTCCTCAGTCCCCCTGAAAAGATAGAATAGAATAGAATAGAATAGAATAGAATAGAATAGAATAGAATAGAATAGAATAGAATAGAATAGAATAGAATAGGAATAGGAACAGAATAAACCAGGTTGGAAAAGACCTCAGAGATCATCCAGCCCAACCTCTCACCCAACACCATCTGATCAACTCAACCATGGCACCAAGCACCCCAGCCAGGCTCCTCCTAAACACCTCCAGGGATGGGGACTCCACCACCTCCCTGGGCAGCACATCCCAATGGCCAATCTCTCTGTCTGGGAAGAACTTCTTCCTCACCTCCAGCCTAAACCTCCCCTGGCACAGCTTGAGACTGTGTCCTCTTGTTCTGGTGCTGCTTGCCTGGGAGAAGAGACCAACCCCCACCTGGCTACAACCTCCCTTCAGGGAGTTGGAGAGAGCAAGAAGGTCTCCCCTGAGCCTCCTCTTCTCCAGGCTAAGCAACCCCAGCACCCTCAGCCTCTCCTCCCAGGGCTGTGCTCCAGACCCCTCCCCAGCTTTGTTGCCCTTCTCTGGACACCTTCCAGCATCTCAACATCTTTTCTAACCTGAGGGGCCCAGCACTGGACACTGGACTCAAGGTGTGGCCTGAGCAGTGGTGAAATGAAAGAAGAGGATGAAAACCACCCAATGCAGTGCTGGGATGAAGAGCTATTGCAGGCAGACCCCATGGGGGCACCAAGGCTATTAGGACAAATCAGTTTCTCTCTACCCTTCCCAATGGAATTGCTCCTCAGCCTTACCCCTGCCTTCAGCTCCCACTGCAGGCAGCCTGAGCTGCATCCTGCCCATAGCTGTCTGATCTGTTGTGGATGTTTTCTTACAGGAAGATGAGTTTGGCTCCCTACAACTCCCTGAAAGGAGGTTGGAGCTGGGTAGGGGTTGGTCTCTTCAGGACAGGACAACAGGACAAGAGGAAATGGCCTCAGGTTGCACCATGGGAGGCTTAGGTTGGACAGGAGGAACAATTTCTTCCCCAAGGTGTTGTCAAGCCCTGGCAGAGGCTGCCCAGGGCAGCAGTGATGTCAGCAGCCCTGGGGGAGTTTCAAAGCCATGTAGGTGTGGTGCTGAGGGCAACAGCTTAGTGGTGGAGTGGGCAGTGTTGGGCTAGCAGCTGGACTCGATGAGCTTGGAGGTCTTTCCAGCCTCAGTGTTTCTGTGAGCAGGAAGAACTGGACAATGCCTGGGCTCACAGCACATGGCAGACCCTACTGCAGAGCACTACCCTCTTACCCAAGGGGGCTGCCCAGCTGCAGTGAGGACATGCAGTGCTCCTACCTCTGGCAGAAGAGGTACTCCTGAGACTTCCTCAGCTCCTTGCTGGTTTGAACGTGGAACCCTGTGAAGGACTCTTCCATTTCTTCCTTGCAGCCAGAGTGGATGAACTCCAGGAACTGGTCATAAATTCCTTTCCATCTCTTCTCCACTGGGAACTCCTCAAGGCCCAGCTGCCTGCAAACCACAGCAGGACATTAAGCTTCTCCCCATCCCTCCTCAGCTGTTTCAAGGCTTCGCTTTGGGACGTGGAAGGTTCTCCACAACCTGAGATGAGCACAAGAACTGTGGGACCAGCAGCACCTAAGGGTAACTGCACCAAAGGCAGCTCAGGTCTGTTGTCCTGACAGTGAGGTACTTTGGGTGAGGGAGGATGCCTGGGGTGTGGACCATGAACCCCCTGAATCTTTGCTGGTGAATTGATGACAGGTTTTCTACCTAGGGATGTTCCTGGACAGAGACTAATCTTTTTTCAACTGAAAGCCTACAGAGAAGTCTGGGAGCAAGGAGACAGTTGAGCAGCTACCACCAGTAGTTATTACTGAGGTTAGAGCCAGGTGGGCTCTTCTCCCAGGCAACCAGAACAAGAGGACACAGTCTCAAGCTGCACCAGGGGAGGTTTAGGCTGGAGGTGAGGAGAAAGTTCTTCCCAGCAAGAGAGATTGGCCATGGGAATGTGCTGCCCAGGGAGGTGGTGGAGTCCCCATCCCTGGCTGAGGCACTTGGTGCCATGGTTTAGTTGATCAGATGGTGTTGGGGGATAGGTTGGGCTGGATGATCTCTGAGGTCTTTTCCAACCTTATTGATTCTGTGATTCTATTTCTGCCTGGAAAGCACAGGAAGCAGAAAGAGTTTCTGCACCATGCAGATTCTGATGGACTGGAAATGATTTGCAGAGGAAAGAGCAGCAAAATGAACTGAGATTTGGAAGAGGAACTCCCCCCTCAGAGGATGAGCAGTGTGTCCTAAGTAGTGCAAAGAAGCTGCTGAGGAGAAGTCTTCTGAGGAGTGGCTGAGGGACCTGGGGCTGTTGAGCCTGGAGGAAAGGAGGCTGAAGTGAGACCTTCTGGCTCCCTCCAGCTCCCTGAAAAGAGTGCCAAGCCACCACAAAACCAAGACCCTAAGCAGCCTCAGCCACCTCTCAGAAAGCTTGTTCTCTGGAGCCTTCACCAGCTTTGTTGCCCTTCTCTGGACCCACTCCAGCACCTTGGAGTCCTTGGAGTGAGGGGCCCAAAACTGACCCCGGAATTCAAGGTGCAACCCAGCAGTGCCCAGCCCAGGGGGATGATCTCTGCTCTGGTCCCACTGGTCACACTACTGCTGATCCAAACCAGGCTGCTGGTGGCCTCTGTGGTCTCCTAGGCACCCCCTGGCTCATCTTCAGCTGCTGTCAACCAGCACACCCCAGCTCCTTTCCCACCGGGCAGTTGCCAGTTGCTCTTCCCCCACCCTGGAGCATTCAAGGGGTTATTGTGACCACAGTGCAGGACCCAGCACTTCAGACCAAGCCTTCCAGGCAAAGGCTGCCTTGAGCCCTGTGTCTTTTGAGCTGTGTTCATCTAGGCAGAGCCACAACCCAAGCCCTGGCGCAAGGAGCTGCTGCTCACGCTTTGGTTATGCTGTCGTCCAGCTGCTCGTGGGACGTGTTCAGGATGCCGTGGGTCTGAAGACCTTGGCCTGATTTGTTAGTGAAGGTTCCCTCCAGAGTGAAGCCATTGGCAAAGGACAGCTTTCCCTGCAGTGGAGAAAACAAAGGGTTATTCTGCCAAGAGCTCATTAGGGACAGGAAACAAGCTGGACTCAGAGCTCCAGTTCTCTTTGCCGCAGAGCCAGCTGCTGCCACAGCAGCTGAGGACACCTTCCAGCAGGGAGGTGCCCATTTCCATCAAGCACTCATTAAGGTGCCAAGTCTCTGGAGAAGACATGGCCTTGCTGTTGAGCATTCTGGAGGGGAAAGACCACCACAACCCACCCCAAGAGGAGAACATTTGCTCTGTGCTTTAGCCTGGAGGAGGCTCAGGGGAGACCTTCTTGCTCTCTACAACTGCCTGAAGGGAGGTTGGAGCCAGGAGGGGCTTGGTCTCTTCTCCCAGGCAACCAGCACCAGAACAAGAGGACACAGTCTCAAGCTGTGCCAGGGGAGGTATAAGCTGGAGGTGAGGAGAAAGCTCTTCACAGAGAGAGTAATTTGCCATTGGAATGTGCTGCCTGGGGAGGTGGTGGAGTCCCCATCCCTGGGGGTGTTCAAGAGGGGATTGGATGTGGCACCTGGAGCCATGGCTTAGTTATTCATGAGGTGTTGGGTGAGAGGTTGGACTTGATGATCTCTGAGGTCTTTTCCAACCTGGTTAGATCTATGAAACAAGCAATCTCTTGAAGCCATCCAATGTTCAGGCTTAAATTGACTAATTACTTCCACCCTCCAGTGCCCACAGGAAGCTTCCCTTTCTCCTCTGTTTTCTTTTGTTGTTGTTGTTTTGGTCTTTTTTCTCCCATCTCCTTGTTCAAAGCACAGGCCAGCTTGGCCTCACAGGTAAGGGCCACCACATGATCCTCACCATCAATGCTTTCAAGATGCTTTTTGCTCCCAAGAACAACGTTAGGAAGTCTCCAAGACAAATTCAGAAGCATGCAGCAGCTGGACTCAAACTCAGAAGTTGTAATTAAAACCACATCCAAAGCCAAACAATAACCTAACAGGGTCTGGCTGCAAGGAGGAGGTGTTCAAGAGGGCACTGGACGTGGCACTTGGTGCCATGGTCTAGCAGTCATGAGGTGTTGGGTGACTTGCTGATCTTTGAGGCCTTTTCCAACCCTGTTGATTCTGTGATTGTATGCTAGGAGCCATGCTAATAGAATCAGAGAGTCATTTTGGGTGGAAAAGATCATCAGGGCCAACCATTAGCCCAGCACTGTCAGGTCACCACTACACACCATGGCCCTCAGCACCACACCTCTAAGCAGGAGGGTCTCCCTCTTGAGATGAAGGATAGATAGTAGAAGAATAACCCTATTCTTTATCTGAGCACTGTAATCAGTCTCTGCAGCTCTTCTGCTTGAAGATAAAGGAATCCTAGAGGTCTTTTCCAACCAAAAGACTTCTAAGATCATGAGGTCCAGCAGTCAGCCTAACACCACCATGGCCATTACACCATGTCCCAAAGTGCCATGGCCACAGTGCTTTTTGGACACCTCCAGGGATGGGGACCCCAGCACCTCCCTGGGCAGCCTGTGCCAATCCCTGACCACTCCTTCAGTACAGAAATTCTTCCTAGTACCCAACCTAAACCTCCCCTGGTGCAACTTGAGGCCATTTCCTCTCTTCCAACCAAAGGCAAGTAAAGAAACTTTCTGTCTTTACAGAATACAGAATTAACCAGGTCTTCCTATCACCTGATACTAGGGAGAAGAGACCAACCTCCACCTGGCTCCAACCTCCTTTCAGGGAGTTGGAGAGCACCAGAATATCTCCCCTTAACCTCCTCTTCTCCAGGCTGAACCACCCCCAGCTCCCTCAGCTGCTCCTCAGCAGCTCCAGACCTTTCACCAGCTCCATTGCCCTTCTCTGGACACGTTCCAGCCCCTCACCATCCTTGGAGTGAGGAGCCCAGGCTTCAAGGTGTGTGGCCTCACCAGTGCAGACTACAGGGGCAAAGTCCTTCCCTGCTCCTGCTGGCCACACCAGTGCTGCTCCAAGCCAGGATGCTGTTTGCCTTCCTGGCCCCTGGGCTGCCTCATGCCCAGCCCTCTGCCAAGCTCCTGCTCCCATGGCAAGGCTCATCTGCTATCATTGCCAAGCATCTGTTGTGACAACCGCTCCTTCTGACCACGTTCTTCCTGCCAGCCTCACCACAGCTGTCTGTAACAAGCTGCAGGACTTGTTCCCCCTGCACTGGGGCACCTGGTGCACACTCTGACCAGCAACTGCTGTTGAATAACCACAAAGCACTGAACTTGCCAGTGCAGTGGCCAGGCTGCAAAACCAAGCTTCCAAAACTCCTTCAGCTACATCAACCTCTTGGTTCTGTTAGCACAGGGCTGCTACTGCAACCCCCTTTGCTTTGCACATCACTTCCTGCCTTCCCAACCACTCCAGAGGAGAAAATATTTGTTCTGAGAAGAGAAAAAGCCAAACAACAAAAGAATTATCCCAACTGCCTCTGGGGGAGCACCACCAAGACTGTCCCACCAGCAACAACACACAAACCCCAAGCCCTCAGTGCAAACAAACCAATCCAAACCACAACCACACACACAAAGCCCTCAGCTGCTTGAGATGTCTCTCAGCTGCAGACTTCCATCTGTGAAGGAGACTGACAGTGCAAAAAAGGAACCCCCAAACCAAACAAAGCCAAGGAAAAGAATATCTTTTCTAGCAGACTAGGGGAAGTGAAGTGGGGGTGAACCTTGAAGGTGAGTCCAGCAGCCCCTCTGGAAAGCAGATGAGTGCATAGAAAGGCTGAGATGAAGGAAGAGGTCCTCACCTTTCCAACAAAGGTTAGATCCTCCGTGAAGTTCCCCTCATAGACAGAGTCATCCTCCAAAAGCAGGATGCCAGAACCCTTCATGTGAAAAGCAGAAGCACAACAAGGTCACTCCCTTGCACTATTTATGAGTTCCACACCAACCAGCACCCCCCCAGAGCCCTCCTCTGCAGGGCTGCTCTCCATTCCTTCATCCCCAGCCTGGATTGATACCAAGGATTGCCCCACCCCATGTGCAGGACCTTGCACTTGGCCTTGTTGAACCTCAGGAAGTACACATGGTCCCACTGCTCCAGGTCCCTCTGGATGGATCCCACTCCTACTGCACTGACTCCACTGCTCCAGGTCCCTCTGGATGGATCCCACCCCTACTGCACTGACTCCACTGCTCCAGGTCCCTCTGGATGGATCCCACCCCTACTGCACTGACTCCACTGCTCCAGATCCCTCTGGATGGATCCCATCCCTACTGCACTGACTCCACTGCTTCAGGTCCCTCTGGATGGATCCCATCCCTACTGCACTGACTCCACTGCTCCAGGTCCCTCTGGATGGATCCCATCCCTACTGCACTGACTCCACTGCTTCAGGTCCCTCTGGATGGATCCCACCCCTACTGCACTGACTCCACTGCTCCAGATCCCTCTGGATGGATCCCATCCTTACTCCACTGACTCCACTGCTCCAGGTCCCTCTGGATGGATCCCATCCCTACTGCACTGACTCCACTGCTCCAGATCCCTCTGGATGGATCCCATCCCTACTGCACTGACTCCACTGCTCCAGGTCCCTCTGGATGGATCCCACTCCTACTCCACTGACTCCACTGCTCCAGGTCCCTCTGGATGGATCCCATCCCTACTCCACTGACTCCACTCAGCTTAGTGTCACCTACAAACTTGCTGCCAGTGCACTCAGATCCCACTGGCCCTCACTCATGAAGACCCCAGGGACCCCCGAGGGGCTTTGCTTTCCACCCATTTCCCTACAACCAGAGACAAAAAGTGGGTTCCTGTTCTAAGAAGAGTCCCCAAGACTTTGCTCCTGGGCCAGACTCATGCTCCTCCCTAGCCTCTGACCTCCAGGTGCCTGCAGCCACTTGTCTCATCCTTTGCAGGAGAATAGGGAGGAAAGAGGAAGGAGGCTGCTGAGGCCACTCAGCTTTGTCCCTTTGCTGTGCAGTCAAGCAGGCTTTAATGAGCTGCTCCCAAGCCTGCCTAACCTAACTCCTTCCCTTCCCTCCCCAGTGCCACTAGCACACACTGTAGAGAAGGAGCACCAAGCTGCAGGGCAGCCTGAGGAGGATCCCAGTGGAGGGAGAGTCTTTTTGCTGGGGCTTTAAGCCATGCTTTGAGCCCAAAGATTGGAGCAGGCCCACAGCAGCCAGAAACAAGCCCACCCGTGGTCACTTTCAGAGCTGCAGCACATTTTCCACTGGAATGCTTTCCTTGATGGAAAGCTCCTTGTTCTTCTGGCAAAAACAAAAGGTTTCCAAGGGAAGCTTCTTGGCCACAGCAATTTTCCACTAGGAAACCTGAAGTGCCTGCTCCCCCCACGGAAGCTGTGTGAAGTGAGAGAAGCCTTTGGCTGCTGGCAGGCCAAAAGAGAGCTTTCATTTTGGCTGCCCTGTGGATGGAGGGTTTATGGAAAGCCCTCCTGACAGAGTTTCCATGCTAAACATTCTCTCCCAGTCTGGTGAGTGGGGAAGGGGTTGTTTGTTTTCTCAAGCCTGTATTTTCCTCCCCAGAGGAGATGCTTTTCTTTCCAAGCCAGGCCCTAAACCATGCCAACCCCTTCTTGCCCCACCAACATCTAAACTCTCCATGAACTGGACAGCCAGCTGGTCAAAGAGAAGGGAAAGGCTTTGTGATCTCCAAGGTAGGTGAAGCATCCCATAGAGCTGCACTGCTTTACATAGGAGCTCTGCTCTCTAGCTGTAAGCTGATGGGCAGCTGACCAGCCAGACCTAGAAGGTGCCTGAGCAAGAGCAAGAAGTGGCAGTCTCACCTCTGCTTCCCACCTGCCACCTCAGGAAGATGGCAAGCAACAAGGCTAAAGCTGCACTTTGTGCTTCAAGGTGGTTATGGTCAAATATCAGTGCTTCCACTTTCTTGCTTTCTGTTCTCCCCCAAAGAGAGCATCAGAGAATTTTCAGGTGGCAAAGGGCCTTTAAATGTCTTCTAGTCCAACCCCCCCTGCAGTCAGCATGGAGAGCTTTAACTAGATCAGGTGCTCAGAGCCCCATCCAGCCTGACCTGGTTGGTTTCCAGGGATGGAGCATCTCCCACCACTCTGGACAGCCTGTGCCAGTGTCCCATCCTCCCCACTGTAAAAAACTCTGCCTTGATGTTGAAGATTGAGAATCAGAGAATTGTCAGGGCTGGAAGGGACCTCAAGGCTCAGCCAGTTCCAACCCCCCTGCCATGGGCAGGGACACCTCACACTGCAGCAGGTTGCTCACAGCCACATCCAGCCTGGCTGCAAACACCTCCAGGCAGGAGGCTTCCACCACCTCCCTGGGCAGCCTGTGCCAGGCTCTCACCACCCTCATGGGGAACAACTTCTTCCTCACATCCAATCTCAATCTCCCCACTTCTAGTCTTGCTCCATCCCCCCCAGTCCTATTCCTCCCTGACACCTTCAAAAGTCCCTCCCCAGCTTTCTTGGAGCCCCCTGCAGATCCTGGAAGGCCACAATGAGGTCTCCTCAGAGCCTTCTCCTCTCCAGCCTGCACAACCCCAACTCTCTCAGTCTGTGCTAGCAGCAGAGCAGCTCCAGCCCTCTGCTCATCCTCATGGCCCTTCTCTGGATACCTTCCAGCACCTCCAGATCCTTCCTGGCACAAAGGCTCCAGAACTGGACCCAGAGCTCCAGCTGTGGTCTCAGCAGAGTGGAGCAGAGGGGCAGAATCCCCTCCCTTGCCCTGCTGGCCACACTTCTCTTGCTGCAGCCCAGGCTCTGCTTGGCTCTCTGGGCTCACTGCTGGCTTCTGCTGAGCTTCTCCTCCCCCAGCACCCCCAGGTCCTTTTCTTCAGGCTGATGTTGCCCTTGATGGGGAATTGCAGGTCCCATCCTTTTAGCAAGTCCACTGGAGATGTGTACTCACCACCATTTTGTCAGCATGGAATGTCCTTTGGTAGCAGACACCTGACTGGGTCACCACGATGCCTGGGCCGTGCCTGCGGTCATCCAGCCACGTCCCTATGTATCTCTCCCCCCTAGAAGGCAACAGCAAAACCAACCCAAAACAATTATGTTCTTCTCCCCTGCTGTATTAGATCCTGCTCAATTTGATGCACCACCTCCTAGTGTGACCAGCAGAAGCAGGGCAACAACTGTCCCCCTGCACTCAGCACTGGGGAGGCCACATCTTGAATAATTGGCTCAGCCTTGGGCCCCTCACTCCAAGAATGACATTGAGGGGCTGGAGTGTGTCCAGGAAAGGGCAACAAAGCTGGAAAAGGAGCAGCTGAGGGACCAGGGATTGCTCAGCCTGGAGAAAATGAGGCTGAGGGGAGACCTTCTGGCTCTCTGCACCTCCCTGAGAGGAGGCTGGATCCAGGTGGGGGTTGGTTTCTTCTCCCAAGGAACAAGGGACAGGACAAGAGGAGATAGCCTCAAGTTACCCCAGGGGAGGTTTAGGTTGGACAGCAGAGGAAACCTCCTCACTGGAAGGGTTCCCAAAAGCTGGAACGGGCTCCCCAGGGAGGTGGTTGAATCCCCATCCCTGGAGGTGTCAAAAAGAGGCACAGAGATGCTGAGGGCCATGGTTCAGCACCAGCCTTGGTAGAGTTAGAGACTGGTTGGACTCAATGATCTTAAAGGTCTTTTCCAACTGAAAGTGTTATATCTGAGGCTCCCCACAGCACAAGTGCCCTGATGGGCTACACAGACTCAACTCACATAAAGCTTCCCCAGAGTTCAAGCCTTATGGCAGAGGTTGAACACATCTCCCCCTTCATCTCCAAGTCCAGCCCATCAAACCATGAGGCTTCAGCCCTGCCAGCAGAGGGGCAAAACTGTCAAGGTACCTAAAGCCAGCTCTGGTCTCAATCACCTTTACCTGTCTTTGTCTTCCCAGACTCCATATCCACTCTTCTTGTCATTTTCCCACTCTCCAGTGTATCTGAATGGGTGCTCAGCTGAGGTGCTCTCCAGGATCCCAAACCCCTGGCGCACGTCGTCTTTGAAGTAACCTTTGTAGACCACATCATTGCCATACCTGCAGGGACAGAGACACAGAATTCAAGGCTGTGCCTATTTGATCACTGCTACTGGAGCAGGAGGCCAGGGGGGTGAGTAGAGTGAGCTCATCTGCCTCCTGAACATTCCAAATGTTCATCTGATAACCCTGGAGCTGCTTGGTGCTCACTCTTAGGAATGGGAAGCACTCAAGGCAGTCACTCCACACAGAGCTCTGCCTTGGGAGAGCCAGGCTGTAGTGACCACTGCTGAACAGAACAGAACAGAACAGAACAGAACAGAACAGAACAGAACAGAACAGAACAGAACAGAACAGAACAGAACTAACCAGGTTGGAAAAGACCTTTGAGATCATCCAGTCCAATCTATCACCCAACACCATCTGATCAACTCAACCATGGCACCAAGTGCCTCAGCCAGGCTCTTCCTAAACACCTCCAGGGATGGGGACTCCACCACCTCCCTGGGCAGCACATCCCAATGGCCAATCTCTCTTGCTGGGAAGAACTTCTTCCTCACCTCCAGCCTAAACCTCCCCTGGCACAGCTTGACACTGTGTCCTCTTGTTCTGGTGCTGGGTGCCTGGGAGAAGAGACCAACTCCCTCCTGGCTACAACCTCCCTTCAGGTAGTTGGAGAGAGCAATGAGGTCTCCCCTGAGCCTCCTCTTCTCCAGGCTAAGCAACCCCAGCTCCCTCAGCCTCTCCTCCCAGGGCTGTGCTCCAGACCTCTGGCCAGGTCCCTTCCAACTCAAACCATTCTGTGATTTCCTTTTGTCCTGTTGCTCCTTCCTTGCCAGAAGTGACTGAGCACCACACCAGATAGCTGGAGGAGACAGAGTGAGCTGTGTTCTCCACCAAGTCTGCCCAGGGCTGGTGGCTCACCATGAGCTCTCCTCCCTTCAACCACAAGCATGGATGCAGAATTACCCTAATTCCTCACCCACAAGGCACAGAAGCTGCTGTGGGAGGTGGTTACAGTGGTCACAGCTTGCAGAGCAGCTCCTGCTTTCCAGTGCTCAGGAGGCTCAGGTTTGTGTAGCCACACTGCTGTCCATCTCCAAAGCAAAGCTTCTGGAGCCTGACTTCATTACCCTGGGTTTTACACTAAGCCTTTCACAGAGAGGTGGGGACACAAAGTACATGGAATCCTTCACCCCCCTCCTCTCCCCTCCCCCAGAATCCATCTTTGGGTTTCACTTACTCACAGATTCCATAGCCTCTCATCTTGCCCTCATACCAGTGGCACTTGTAGCAGTCATAGCGGTCCTCAGACTGGCGTGGGACAAGGCAGATCCCAAACCTACAAGGGACATGTGGCAGAGGTCAAAAGGTGACTCAGTTGTCCTGGATGAGGTTTGAAAGCTAAGGAACTTCCAGACTCCCAGGTTGGTCTCTTCTCCCAGGCAAAGAGCACCAGAACAAGAGGACACAGTCTCAAGCTGTGCCAGGGGAGGTTGAATTGGGCTGCAACAGCAGAGTCCCCTGCAAGGTGTCAGTGTCCCTGTTCCCCTGGGGAGAGCCACCTCTTGCTTTGAAAACAAGCTAAGAAACAGCCTGCTTCTGGAGGCTTACCCATGCTCCACGCCGTCCCTGAAGTCCCCAACGTGGTTGCGTCCGTCACGCCACTTCAGGGTGCCCCTGTGATGTGAAGCAAGGATTGCATGAGGCAGACGACCTGCACCGCTCACAGCTGCCACAGAAGGCATCAAGGCACAGCCTACAAATGGTGGACATCAAAACCTTTTTCCCCAGGGGACAGAGACACAAATGCTGCTGGCAGCTCTTGCTTTGCGCTGCAAGGAGCAAAGGCTAAGTTTGCACTGGAGAGGAGGAGGCTGAGGGCACTGGATTGCTCCCCACAACTACCTGGAAGGAGCAGGGAGTGAGGTCTCTTGTCCCAAGGAATAAGAGGACATAGGATGAGAGGAAATGGGCCCTCAGTTTAAGAAGGATATTGAGACACTTGAACATGTCCAGAGAAGGGCAGCGAGGCTGGGGAGGGGTCTGGGGCACAGCCCTGTGAGGAGAGGCTGAGGGAGCTGGGGTTGCTTAGCCTGGAGAAGAGGAGGCTCAGGGGAGACCTTCTGGCTCTCTGCAACTACCTGAAGGGAGGTTGGAGCCAGGTGGGGGTTGGTGTCTTCTCCCAGGCAAGCAGCAGCAGAACAAGAGAACAGAACAAGCTGTGCCAGGGGAGGTTCAGGCTGGAGGTGAGGAAGAAATTCTTTCTAGCAAGAGAGCTTGGCCATTGGGATGTGCTGCCCAGGGAGGTGCTGGAGTCACAGTCCCTGGAGGTGTTCAAAAACCCTGTTGACATGGCACTCTGGGACACAGTTTACTGGCCATGGTGGTGGGAGGTCAGTGGTTGGACTCAATGACCTTAAAAGGTCATTGACCTGAAACAGTTCTGTGATGGACCATCATGGGGTTTGTGCCCTACAAGGAGCAGGAAGAATCCCCTTCCAAGTTCCCCAATCTCAGAAGCACTTAGCAGAGTTGCTGGGTCATCCATCCGGGGACCTGCCACGTGGTCCTTTTGTCACTGCAGGGCCACATGTGATGGAGCTGCAGCTCCAGCAGGGCACATGCCTGCAGAGGACAGAATGGCACCGTGGGGTCCAGCACTCCCTGGTGCTGAGCGCTAGGAAAACAAAAGAGACAAGCGCTGGCCTGGGGGGATGGTATCTCTCCATCTGCTGTGGGTGGGTGGGGGGAGGTGTAGGAGCGAGTACACGAGGTAACAACGCAGCAACCAGACTGGAACAGCCAGCAGCAAGGTCAGGTTACAGCGTGGCTGTGCCCAGCTGCATCTCCCTCCCTCCCAGTCTCCCTCTCCACCTGCTCCCACTCGCTCTTTCAGCTCTTGCATCACCCCTGAGGCTCAGCCAGCTCCCTACACACATCCAGAGACAACAGAAGGTGGTGCAGTACCCAACCCCTGACACAGTTGTTTGACTTTCACTGAGGCTGTTTGCAGCCACCCACGTGAGGCAGGCCCTGGTTCTCTCTCCTACTGCTCCATGAGCAGATGAATGGGAAGTGGGTGTAAAAAACCATCTCCTTTTGCTCTGCTAGGGCTGAGTGCTGGCAAAGGAGAGCCAGCCAGAGGCAGCCACTGCTCCAGCCACGGGGAGGGCTGCAGCTCCTTCTCGGGGGGGACATCTCCTTCCCTTTGGGAAACCAAGGGCAGATATTAGGGGAAAAAATAAAGACATTCTTCCCCAAAAGGGGAGGTTGTGGCCAGGTGGGGGTTGGGCTCTTCTGCCAGGCACCCAGCACCAGAACAAGAGGACACAGTCTCAAGCTGTGCCAGGGGAGGGTTAGGCTGGAGGTGAGGAAGAAGTTCTTCCCAGCAAGAGAGATTGGCCATGGGGATGTGCTGCCCAGGGAGGTGGTGGAGTCATCATCCCTGGAGGTGTTTAGGAAGAGCCTGGCTGAGGCACTTGGTGCCATGGCTGAGTTGACTAGGAGGTGTTGGGTGAGAGGTTGGACTGGATCTCAAAGGTCTTTTCCAACCTGGCTAATTCTACTCTACTCTACTCTACTCTACTCTGCTCAGGTTGTTGAGCCCTGCCCCAGGCTGTCCAGGGCAGCAATGGAGTCCCTGTCCCTGGAGGTGTTTCAAAGCCATGGGGATGTGGTGCCAAGGGACATGGTTTAGTGGTGACCTTCAGTGCTGGGTTGAGGGTTGGACTTGATGATCTGCAAAGCCACCTCCAACCGAAGCAGTTTGCAGCAGGGGAGGTTTAGGTTGGGTAGGAGGGAAAAATTCTTTCCTGCAAGAGTGGTCAGGGATGGGAAGAGGCTGCCCAGGGAGGTGGTGGAGTCACCATCCCTGGAGAAGCTCAAGGAATGTGTGGCTGTGGCACTTTGGGAGAGGGTTTGATGGCCATGGTGGTGTTGGGTTGAAGGTTGGACTCCATGAACTTAAAGTCCTTCTCCAACCAAAACAGTTTGATGGTTCTCTGGTTTCCAAATTCCTCTGGCAATGATTTGGATGATGGAAAGGATTTGGGTAGCACAAGACCAAACTTTCCTCACAGTCACCAGCAAAGGCTTTGCACTGGCTGCAGGATTGTTTTCATCCTGATGATAAGATTTCGTGCCCCAGGCTGAGATCTTGAACATAAACATCAGCTCGAGCCTAAGTCCTTAATTAGAGGCTCAATCCAATGCAATGTGGTCATTACCACATCACTGGGGCAGCCTCTACCATTTACTGCACGAACCAGCAGCACCAGCAAGACTTCTGCAGCAGGTCATGCAGCAGGAGTCAAGCTTTGAGCCAAATGTGTCCCAATTGTCCCCCCCAGCCCATCCTCAATTCCAAATTCCCAGAGCCTGTGATCCAGGACCTCAGCATGGGATGGACCCAGAGCCTGTGATCCAGGACCTCAGCATAGGATGGACCCAGAGCCTGTGATCCAGGACCTCAGCATGGGATGGACCCAGAGCCTGTGATCCAGGACCTCAGCATGGGATGGACCCAGAGCCTGTGATCCAGGACCTCAGCATGGGATGGACCCAGAGCCTGTGATCCAGGACCTCAGCATGGGATGGACCCAGAGCCTGTGATCCAGGACCTCAGCATGGGATGGACCCAGAGCCTGTGATCCAGCACCTCAGCATGGGATGGACCCAGAGCCTGTGATCCAGGACCTCAGCATGGAGTGGACCCAGAGCCTGTGATCCAGCACCTCAGCATGGGATGGACCCAGAGCCTGTGATCCAGGACCTCAGCATGGGATGGACCCAGAGCCTGAGATCCAGCACCTCAGCATGGGATGGACCCAGAGCCTGTGATCCAGGACCTCAGCATGGGATGGACCCAGAGCCTGTGATCCAGGACCTCAGCATGGGATGGACCCAGAGCCTGTGATCCAGGACCTCAGCATGGGATGGACCCAGAGCCTGTGATCCAGGACCTCAGCATGGGATGGACCCAGAGCCTGTGATCCAGGACCTCAGCATGGGGTGGACCACCCCAAATCCAGAGCCACTCTGGGGCATATATGCCTCCACTATTCCATCCACTAGATCCAGGCAGTGCTGCACAGGCATTAGGACCAGCTTGCATGGCCTTGCTCAGGAGAGGGGCAAAACAAAGAGTCTCCTTACTTGCCATGGGGCTTTCCCCAGCGCCACTCGCCCTCGTAGGTTGCGCTCCGGAACTTGCCCTCCAGCCGGAAGAGGTAGGTGAAGAAGCGGCAGGGGGGGGGGCTGGCTGCCTTCCCCAGTCCTGCCCCACAAGGGGAAATCTCTCTTCCCATTCAGTGCCTGGCGCACAGCCTGGTTCAGCTTCCACTGCCAAACAGCCTGGGGGAAGAGGGGAGGTGAGGCCATCCTGCCAAACAGCTCCCCAGCAAGAGCTGCTGCAGGAGAGGCAGCAGGAAGCTGCTGTGCTCCCTTCCATTCCGTGCTGTGATGCTGGCTGGGCTGCTCAGGGATGGCTCATCTGGCTGGAGAGCAGCCAGGCAGAGAGGGACCTGGGGGTGCTGATTGACAGCAGCTGAACAGGAGCCAGCAGTGAGCCCAGCGGGCCAAGAAGGCCAAGGACATCCTGGCCTGCATCAGGAACAGTGTGGCCAGCAGGAGCAGGGAGCTCATCCTGCCCTGTGCTCAGCACTGGTTAGGCCACACCTTGAGTCCTGTGTCCAGGTTTGGGCTCCTCAGTTTAAGAAGGACATGGAGACTCTTGAAGGTGTCCAGAGAAGGGCAGCAAAGCTGGGGAGGGGTCTGGAGCACAGCCCTGGGAAGAGAGGCTGAGGGAGCTGGGGTTGCTTAGCCTGGAGAAGAGGAGGCTCAGGGGAGACCTTCTTGCTCTCTCCAACTCCCTGAAGGGAGGTTGGAGCCAGGCACCCAGCTTGTGATGGGTTAACACCCATCCTGGAAGCAGGGGGGGAGAGCTTGTGAGTGCTTTGCCCTCCCTGCAGGGCGTTTTCCCCCTGGGAAACTGAGTCTGTTCCACTCCCCCTCCCTGCCCAGCTAGGGTCTAAAAGGGAGGACACTGCTGCCCACTGCAGGCTGGAGCCCACATCCTTGCTCAGTTGGTGGAGCAGGGGAGTGGTAGAGTGGAAAGTGCAGAACCTACTAATCCTGACTCATCCATCTTCTGATCAGGAAGCTAAGCTCAGTGAGCCACTGAAACAGGCTGTCCATGGAAGCTGTGGATGCTCCCTCCCTGGAAGTGTTCAAGCCCAGGCTGAATGATGCCCTGAGCAGCCTGGGCTAGGGGAAGGTGTCCCTCCCCACGGCACAGGGGTTGGAAGTGGATGATCTTTAAGGTCCCTTCCAACCCAAACCATTCTATGATCCTGATGCTCAACAGCATTTCCTCCTCCACTCAGCAGTCAATCTTTTGCCTCCACTAGAGAGCTGCCATCTCCCCTATGCCATCCTTCTGTTTCCAAACTGGGCTTCTCAGGTGGCACAGAAGCACCTTGCCCACTGCTGACCTTCATCTGAGGGTCTTTGGCAGTGAGGGAGAAGGTTTCTTCAGGGGTTATGATGGAGAATCCATACCTGTGAAGAAGAAGACATTACAGTGACTATGAAAAACTAATTTCTTAGGCAAGCAGCAGTTCCTACCCTCCTTCCTCCCCAGGAGCTAATGGAGCAGCACTTCCTACCCTTCTCCTTCCTCCCCAGGAGCTAATGGAGCAGCAGTTCCTACCCTTCCCCTTCCTCCTCAGCAGCTAATGGAGCAGCAGTTCCTACCCTCCTCCTTCCTCCTCAGGAGCTAATGGAGCAGCACTTCCTACCCTCCTCCTTCCTCCTCAGCAGCTAATGGAGCAGCAGTTCCTACCCTTCCCCTTCCTCCTCAGGAGCTAATGGAGCAGCACTTCCTACCCTTCCCCTTCCTCCTCAGCAGCTAATGGAGCAGCACTTCCTACCCTTCCCCTTCCTCCTCAGCAGCTAATGGAGCAGCAGTTCCTACCCTTCCCCTTCCTCCTCAGGAGCTAATGGAGCAGCACTTCCTACCCTTCCCCTTCCTCCTCAGCAGCTAATGGAGCAGCAGTTCCTACCCTCCTTTCTCCTCAGGAGCTAATGGAGCAGCACTTCCTACCCTCCTCCTTCCTCCTCAGGAGCTAATGGAGCTGTGACCCCATCTCAGAGGTGCTAGAGTTACCCAGAACCAAGCCCAAGGGGTGCCAAGGAGATGGGATACACAGTTTGGATCTCAGCTTCACAACCCAGTTGAACACTTCTCATTTGTGCCTCCAAGTGGAACTTTTTCACTCACAGTCCTGGAGCTGGTTTCTCCTTGTGGTTGTCATCTACCCAGACAAGCTTCAGATCAAAACTCTGGAAGCTGTTTCCCTGGAACAAAAGTGAGAAGACATTCCTGATACTGATGTCAACATCACACTCTGTCCCCATCCTGCTGAGGCACTGGGCAGCAGAGCAAGGCTGGCAGCGCTGTGAACTGCTGCTTTTGTGGTCCACATATCCATCCCACACTGTGATGGCAGACCTTGGAGATAGCATAGAGTAGGATAGCATAGAGTAGAATAGCATAGAGTAGAACAGAACAGAATAGAACAGAACAGCACAGCACAGCACCTGGGCTCACTGCAGGCTCATGTTCAGCCTACTATCAACCAGCACCCCCAGGTCCCTCTCTGCCTGGCTGCTCTCAGCCACTCTGACCCCAGCCTGCAGCACTGCTTGGGGTTGTTGTGGCCAGTGTGCTGAACCTGGCCCTTAGATGTGTCCAATCTTATGGCCTTGGACTCTGCCCACCTGTCCAGCCTGGCAAGGTCCCTCTGCAGAGCTCTCCTACCCTCCAGCAGATCAACTCCTGCCCCCAGCTTGCTGTCATCTGCAAATTTACTGATGATGGACTCAATCCCCTCATCCAGATCATCAATAAAGATATTGAACAGGATATAGGATGGGGCCCAGCCTGATCCCTGGGGGACACCACTAGTGCCTGGCTGGCACAGCCTGTAGTGGCTCACAAGTGCACCACTTAAGGAGTCACAACTGTAGTCAAGAAGCCACCAACCCAGAAGACACCAACATGGTTGAACTGTCAGGCAAAGCCTAAGTGTAATGTCACATCTCCCTCCCATCTCTAATGTCCAGATGCCCACACCAGAGAGCTGCCATCTGTAAGGATCTAGGTGGCCAAGGTTAGTTACAAGCACTGTGGAGTTCACCACAAGGTAACCCCTGATGTATCTGCCCTGTTAGTGGCAGAGGGAAGGGAGGGAGGCTGCCCCTCCTAAATCCAGGCCTGAACAGAGATATCTGCAGTGCAGATCCCTCCATGTGAGCTGCTTTCTGCTCTCATCCCACTTCAGGACATGATTCAGCTCATCCTAATTTTGGCACCTGAACAAGGTCAGGTAAACCACACCCAGATGGAGCATCCCTCTCTCCCCTGACTGTAAAGGGAGCCTGGGGGCACTTGCTCACAGCAGTGCTGAGCCATCTGCAATGTAAAGCTGGGTGAGATAATCACCACCCTATGCCCTCAGGCTTAGACCCTGCAAGCTGAGTAGGGCTTCTCAGGGTCAGGTTTGGAAGAGCCCCATCAGATATATCAGCTCACAAGGCAGTCATGAGTGTGGACACCTGAGGGGCTGGCACATGACTAAAGAGCCAGAAAGGTGCCGATGAAGAGAGCCCTGCTGGCTTACAGGAGCTGTCAGCCAGAGCAAGCCAAGCTGGCCTTGGTTAGCACGCTGCAGAGCAGCCTCAGCACACATTATGGATGGAGGCACTCCCTGCCTGCCCCACACCCAGGCCCAAATTCCTGCACCAGCCCCCAGAACACCTGAAACTTCTGCCCCTGTGCCATTGGCTGGCAGAGTCAACCACGGCAGGTCCTGCTTGCTGCTGTGCACGAGTGCTTACAGCAGAGTGTCTTTGATTCAGCAGGCTCCCATTGCTTTGGCCAGCAGCCAAGCCCTGCTGCGTGTTCAGTGTCCAAGGAACCCAAATCTGACTGTCCTTCCAACCCCCCTGAGGGGCTGCAGCCTCACCTGGATGATCACAAGGACATCATCAAAGAGCAAGATCCGGTCCGAGCGAGTCGTGCTGGCGCAGATGGGAAGATTTTTGCTATCTTCCAGCAGCCTCCTCTCAGGCACACAGAGGATGTCCTGCAGGAAGAACCACAGAGGTCACAACCATCAAGAAGCACCAGGATTTGGGGAAGGCCAGCAGGCCCTGCAGAGCCCCTCTGACTCATGGTGCAAGCTGGCAGCCCAGCGGAACCGGACACAGCACTCCACTTCTAAAGCTGGCCAGGAGGCTTCCACACTGCCCTGCTCTGTTGGCTTCCAAACCAAGCCTCAAAGGCTTGAGCCCTGTTAAGTCTCCTCCATGTGGAAGCAGGAGTGTGAGGCACCCAAAAGAGCTGCCCCATCATCAAGCCACTTTCCACCTCCCTGACTCACCGTGAATTTGTAGCTCAGGTTTTTCCACAGGGACTTGGTAAAACAAGCTTCATCCAGGACTTGGCTGATGAAAGACTCCAGCTTCACATACTCCTTGATGGCAGTGATAACCACATCCTTCTCAGAGCCCTGATGAAAGGAGGCAAGGCTTGAGCAATGCTTCAGGCATGGCTGTGCAGTGCGTTTACTCTCTGGGCTACAGCTGCGGAAAGACCTCAGCTGCTCTGAACCCAAAGGGCTCAGGAGAGGCAACCCTCAACCCCCTTGGCAAGGAAAGCCTCCAGACTCCAGCATTCTCTCTGCCACCAGCAGAAGTGTGCAGCCTTCAGCCAGACCCCTGAGCCTTTGGAGCCTTTCTCTGTGAGGAGTGGCTCACAGCACACTGTTCAGCACTTTGAGACCTGCAGGTGGGCTGCACTCCACCACTGCTGGTTGCTGCCACCGCCCCAGCTGTACCCTGGGCATCATCCCCCTTCCAGCCTGCCTGCACAGAGTCACAGCTTGCATTGGGTTGGAAGAGGACCCTCAAAGGTCACCTTGTCCAACCACCCTGCAGTGAGCAGGGACACCAACAGGCTGCCCAGGGCCACATCCACTCTGGTCTTGAATGTCTCTAGGGACGAGGCCTCAGCTGCATCCCTGCCAGGATTTTGCCACTCTCCTTGTAGAGAGCTCCCCCCTTCTGTCCAGTCTAAATCTGCCCTGCTCCAGTTTAAAACCACTGCTCCTTGTCCTATTGCCACAATCCCTTCTAGACAGTCCTCCCCCAGCCTTCCTGTAGGTCCCCTTCAGATACTGAAATGTAGTTACAAAGTCTGCCTGGATCCTTCTCTTCTCCAGCAGGAAGAGGCCAAATCCTTTTCAGCTTGTCTTTGTGGGAAAACTGCTCCAGCCCTGGACCTCTGGACCACCTCCAGCAGGTCTGTGTCCCTCTTGTGATGGGATCCCATGGAATCATAGAATCAATGGGTTGGAAAAGACCTCAGAGATCATTGAGTCCAAGCTGTCATCCAACACCATCTAATCAACTAAACCATGGCTCCAAGTGCCACATCCAGTCCCTTCTTAAACACCTCCAGGGATGGTGACTCCACCACCTCCCTGGGCAGCACATCCCAATGGCCAATTACTCTCTGTGAAGAACTTTCTCCTCACCTCCAGCCTAACCTTCCCCTGGCACAGCTTGAGACTGTGTCCTCTTGTTCTGGTGCTGGCTGCTTGGGAGAAGAGACCAACGCCCACCTGGCTACAACCTTCCTTCAGGGAGTTGGAGAGAGCAAGAAGGTCTCCCCTGAGCCTCCTGTTCTGCAGGCTAAGCAACCCCAGCTCCCTCAGCCTCTCCTCCCAAGGCTGTGCTCCAGACCTCTCCCCAGCCTCGTTGCCCTTCTCTGGATAGAGTAGAGTAGAGTAGAGTAGAGTAGAGTAGAGTAGAGTAGAGTAGAGTGGAGTAGAATTAACCAGGTTGGAAAAGACCTTTGAGATCATCAAGTCCAGGTGAGTCCCCCCAGAGAGTCCCCCCAGCACTGCACAAGGTGTTGGCATGAGGCAGCCAGGCCACATCAGCTACAGCTTCCTACCTCTTGGAGAGCCTCCTTCAGCCTGGTCAGGAGCTGTATGTAGTGCTCGATGTGGTCTCGGATAGGCTTGTGAAGAACAGTGTACAAGGCCAGAGACATGGAGCTCTCAGAGGTGAAGTCTGTGAGGAATTGCTTCAGCACTGTCTTGTGATGCTTCCAGGCTTCACTGCAAGATGGGAAATGGAGACAGAAAAGGTTCATCAGTGAATTCTGGAAATGGATTCCCACTCCCCTGCCTCCCAAACTTTCTGTGCTTCCTCCCAGAGAGGGCAGGGAAGGACTTGGAAGAGCAGGAGGCAATGTGGTCCAAACACATCTGCAGGCCACACACAGAAATAAGGTGGTGAGGCAAACCAGAGCCCCATCCACCTTGCCTCTGGCCCAGAGGTCTTCACAAACAGGACCCACACCCACAAATACTCAGACTCCAGCCTGACTTTCATGGTGGTGTTCACACTGAGAGGGTGACTCAGCTAAATGGCCATGAAGGAACTGCTGGAGAGAGATCCAGACTCCTGCCAGTGGTGCCCAGGGACAGCACAAGGGGCAAGGGACACAAACTGGAACCCAGGAGGTTCCACCTGAACAGGAGGAGAAACTTCTTTGGTGTGAGGGTGCTGGAGCCCTGTCCCAGGCTGCCCAGGGAGGTTGTGGAGTCTCCTTCTTTGGAGAGGTTCCAAAGCCACCTGGGCATTGTGCTCCTGGGCACTGTGCTGTGGGTGCCCTGCTGGAGCAGGGGGGTTGGGCTGGGTGGTCTCCTCCAAACCCCATCATGCTGGGGCTCCAGGAGCCTGCTCATCTCTAGTGCTCATGCTTTTGTTTGCTGTTTCCACGAGGCTCTGACACCATCTGGGACAAACAGTGGAAGTTTCCTGCCAGATTCCCACAGAATCCTTTCTCAGACCTCAGTCCTTACCTGAACCCCCAAATTTACCTCCTCTGCAAGGGGAGTTGTGCCTGACTAGCAAGGGATGGAGAGAGAGAGGTAGAGGAAATGGCTCAAGAGCTGCTGCTGTGCTCTCGGAAGACGACAGGGGCAGGAAGCTGGACCACGAGGTGATGACGACTGTGAGGTGCAGCACTCGGTGCTGCTCACTCTGGTTTAGTCTCTTGGCCCATGTAACATTCCTGTGCTCCTGCCAGCACCTTCCACAAGCCCTTCTCAGCCCACTGACCTTTTGCTCTTTGTGGCATGTTCAAAGCCCTGCACCACGACGTAGTTGGCAAACGTGACGAAGTATCTGTTGGCAGGAGGGAAGCAGAGAGACAACCAGCAGCTGGGTTAGAGGTGCACAGGGCCTACAACAGTCAAGTGACAGAGGGAAGGAGCAGAGGTCAGGTCCTCCACCTCCACTCCTCAAGGGCAGCAAAGCTGGGGAAGGGTCTAGAGAACACATCTGCTGTCTGAGAACATCTGATTGTGTTCCCTGAAGCTCCTGCCTGCTCAGAGCCCCAGAAAACCTGGCCTTGGGTGGTTGCAGGGATGGAGCATCTCCCATCTCTCTGGGCAATGTGGGGCAGGGTCTCATAAGCCCTGGGAGGAGAGGCTGAGGGAGCTGGGGCTGTTCAGCCTGGAGAAGAGGAGGCTCAGGGGAGACCTCATTGCTCTCTACAGCTCACTGAACGAAGGCTGGAGGCAGGTGGGGCTGGGTCTCCTCTCCCTAGTGTCAAGTGATAGAATGAGAGGAAGGGTCTTCAAGCTGCACCAGAGGAGGCTTAGGTTGGATATTAGGGCAAATGTCTTTCCTGCAGAAGCCAGGCATTGGAACAGGCTGCCCAGGGAGGTGGTGGAGTCCCCACCCCTGAAGATGTCCAAGCCCCATGCAGACACAGCACTTTGGGACATGGTTTAGTGGCCATGGTGGTGTTGGGTTGAGTCATGACCTTGGAGACCTTAGCAGACTTCTCCAAACAGAAGGTGTTCATGACTCTGCAGCTGCACAAAGCAGGCAGAAAGAGACAGAGCTACTCTGCTCCTCACCTTGGCTCACTCCCCTCTGCCCCCTTTGCCAGCCCCATGCTGTAACTGTCACACTGGCTTCAGCACCACTCTTGTCACAGGAAGTTTGAACCATTCTGGTGTTCAGCAAAAGCAGAAGTCAGCTTCCTCACTTTACCTCCCAGCAGTCCTGGGAAGCACACCTGCAAAGGCTGAGCTCGGGAGATCCACCTTCAGGTGAGGGAATTCCTGCAGGGCTGTGTGACTGGTGGCAAACTGAAGCCAAGGTGTCCCACACCAATGTGTCTCAGCTCACACTAGAGGGAGATGGAGCCCTGCCTTGGCAGCAAATAGCAGACTTCTCTTCCCGTGGGGTTTTGGGAGGGGTCCTGTAGCATGTCCTGCCTCTTCATCATTTCTTTCACCTCTAAGGGACATCTATTTGTGTACTTCAGACCCTTGACCCAGACCCACTCCAGGAAGCATGAGGCATTGTAGGATGAGGTCTGCAGAAGGTGAATCAGCAGAGGTGGGGAGGGACCAGGCTTTGATTTCGAAAGGAAGGGAAATTGGAGCTGCAGATAAACTCCTTGGGGCCATCTGAAGCCTCAGCACATACCTTCACCTTTTCTATGGCTCTCTACAGCTCCCTGAAAGGGGATTGGAGCCAGGTGGGGACTGGGCTCTTCTCCCTCAGAAGTGATAGCACAAGAGGAAACAGCCTCAGGCTGTCCCAGGGGAGGTTTAGGTTGGCCATGAGGAACAATTTCTTCCCCTTGAGGGCTGTCAAGGCCTGGCCCAGGCTGCCCAGGGCAGTGGTGGGGTCCCCATCCCTGGAGGGGTTTCAAAGCCATGAAGATGTGGTGGTGAGTGATGTGGCCTAGTGGTGACTTGGCAGTGCTGGGTTCAGGGTTCTGACAGGGCTCTTCCAACCAACTCAGTCTGTCATTCTGGACTAGTCTCTGCTCATCCCTGTGACTCCTTTAACCTTCAGGAACAGGCTGCCCAGGGAGGTGGTGGAGTCCCCATCCCTGGGGCATGGCACTTGGGATGTGGTTTGATGGCCATGGTGGTGTTGGGTTGACAGTTGGAACTGATGGTCTTAGAGGTCTTTTTCCAGCTGCAGCAGTTCCATGGTTCTGTGACCTCTCTGTTCCTGATGGCAACTCAAACTGCTTTCACATAAACACCCCAGGTACAGATCCTGCCCCTTTGCTCTCTTCCCCTTCTCAAGATGCACTAAGAGACCCCTTCTGCTTACAACAACACATTCTGCCTCTTACAGACACACTTAGAGCTACAAACAGGCAGCTCCTTGAGATGCCTGCACAGACACAGCATTCTGCAGCACTTCTTCTGAGCACTGAGGGCAATCACTCCCCTGACCTAATGCCTGAACACTCATGGCCAGAAGTGAACAGATTCCACCCACAGATCAATTGTGCCAAAGCTGCCAGTGGAGAAGTTTGGTCCCCATGCACTGCCCCAGAGTGCACTTACTGGATGTAAAGACTTAGAAACAAGTCTCCTTTCCAGATGGTGTAAATGTCCTGGATGCAGAAGGCCTCAGAGCTGCTCCACTTCTGCTTCAGTATCCAGTAACTCTCTTCTGTGAGGTTCCAGAGAGCTTGGAATCGATCGTTCAGGAGCTGGAAGAGCTTGAAGTTCTCCTTTCCCTTCTGGTCACTGGGCTCTTTTGAGGAAGAAATGAGGGAGAACAGAGGATTAGGAAAGCCTTGATTCCATGAAGAGTCTTGTGGAAACATTGCTCACATCTAATGCTCAGCCCATCTGGTTCCAGGGTAAAGAATAGAATAGAATTAAACCAGGTTGGAAGAGACCTTTGAGATCAAGTCCAACCTCTCCCCCAGCACCATCTCATCAACTAAACCATGGCACCAAGCACCCCAGCCAGGCTCTTCCTAAACACCTCCAGGGATGGGGACTCCACCACCTCCCTGGGCAGCACATTCCAATGGCCAATCTCTCTTCCTATGAAGAACTTCTTCCTAACATCCAGCCTGAACCTCCCCTGGCACAGCTTGAGACTGTGTCCTCTTGTTCTGGGTGCTGGCTGCCTGGGAGAAGAGACCAACCCCCACCTGGCTACAACCTCCCTTCAGAGAGTTGGAGAGAGCAAGAAGGTCTCCCCTGAGCCTCCTCTTCTCCAGGCTAAGCAACCCCAGCTCCCTCAGCCTCTCCTCCCAGGGCTGTGCTCCAGACCCCTCCCCAGAAAGCAGAGGTATGAGAAGGAAAGAGTTCCAAACAGGAATGAGATGCTGCTGCTGCTTTAGGGTTGTGTCCCTGTGACTAATTGCATAGGTTATCCATGATAAAAGGCTTCATCCTTCTCGTTCTGTGGGGCATGAGGCTCAGCCCTGGCTCAGACACAAGCACCAGAAGAAAATTCCTGCTTCCAGCCCCAGGGGCTCTTCCCAGTCTCCTTGGAGGCTAGACCAAAGAGGAGGTGACTTGAGAGGAAAGCACCCCAGAGGCTTAATCCAGTCACTCCACTTTTGGCCAGACAGGTTTGTGAATATTTATGTGGATTTGGTTCAGTGGAGCTGCTCTGATTCACTGCCAGCTCAGAACCTGCACTCACAAGTTTCCCCTTCAAAGGCAGCCATGGCCATGGCCCAAGAGCAGGACCAAGAGCCCTTGTTTAGGGGTCGTGTAGGTGTGAGATACAGCGTGGGTTTCCACACAGCATGCTGGAAGCAAGCCTCAGAGTGGGTGTGCAGGGATAGAATCTGGATTAACACCCCAAAAGCCAGCAGGAACCCCAGGCCTAGCCTTGACACCCTGAAGAGCTCACTGTCTTAACTGAAACATCTCCGCTCCAGCAAACAGCCTCCTGCAAGCCCTCAACTCTGGGGCTTCAGTTCTAAATCCCTTCCTGGGTGTGTCAGTGACTCAAGGCTAGAACTACAGACCAAAAAAGAAGTTAATTAGGTTTCTGCAGCCTACCTGCCTGCAGCAGAGGCTTGAGGATGAGGGCATCTATCCGTGCCAGGCATGCTGAGAAGGTTTCCTCCACCTGGAGCAGAGATGCAGTTGCTTCAGCTGTGCACATGTCCTGGATGCAACACAGAAAGGTATAGATTAACTCCCCAGCAAGAAAGAGTTCCTATCTACCAAGGCTTCCACGCTCATCACAAGCCACCAGCCTTTCCTGCTCCTGGCAGCACACAGGGGTGCAGCTGCTGAGCCTAAAAACCATTTGAAAGTGTTAGGAGATGAGCCAGAAACCAAACAGCTCGGCACCAGCTGGTGCCACAGAAGACCACCAAGGCTACAGCCCATTTTCCTGATGAAGATCTGCTCAGGGGGGCCACAATACCTCTTCCACACGACTGGGAAGGCCCTCAGCTTCTTGATGCTTGTTAATCCTGCTTCGTGCCAGATCTCTTCTCCCAGCAGACAGCTCTGAAGCACAAGGAAGGGAAGGATGAAGCTAAGTGCTTCTTCCCGCCTCTCTCACCAGTTTTCTGCCCAGGTGCCTCAGGCTGCACTTTTTGGCGTGCAGAGCTATTGGATGGACCTGCAGAGCCTTGCTGGCCATGTCCAGACATCCAGGCCTCCAAAGGAGCAGAGGGCTGGCGTGACTCCTTCGCGAGGAGGCCACCGCGCCGCTGCTTATGTGGCACCGCTGCTGCGTCAGGCAGGAAAGCTTGCCTCAAGTGGAAGTGGGCAGTGCTCAAAGAAAGGCAGCTAACCCCTGTGAGCTAACTCCAGGAGCTTCCTCCTTCCCAACAGAAGGCTATCAGAGGAAGTGAGCACTGCCAGCTAATGGCTTGTCATAAGACACTGCTCTGGAAAGCAGCCATGAGGGTGAAGATGCCATGGGCAGGATCAGCTGCTCTTACTAATGGTGGTAAAAGCACAAAACTCAGGGCTTCTGCTAACTTCTTAACAGCCAAGGACTGAAGATGATCTCTCCTCACTGATCCCTCAGCCTGCTTGAGGTCCACACTCAAGGCAGGCAGCGAGGACAGAGCACTGTGCTGCAAAGACTTAGCCTGGCAGGGGCTTTGGCCCAGCTTTGGCACCTGGGAGAGGTGCAGCTTGGCACAGCATCCTCAGGTATGCTGCAGGAGCCACCTCAGCCTGGCAGCTTGCTCACAGCGATGGTGCCTTGGGAGGGAAGGACAAATCAGCTCTGCAGAGGTTCTGCAGTAACCACTTGGCTATGAGGCTGGACCTAACTTATCTATTGAGGGAGACTTAAACCTTTGCACCGTTTCCAGGAAGAGCTAAGCTGAGGCTATCTGCTGGTGGCACCCTCCAAGACATCCTGAACCTCTCCCCTGATTGCTGCAAACAATAGGTGAGAGTCATTCCCTTTGTGTTAAGATATCAGGAAGTCAGACAGAAAAGCTTAACCCTGCCTTAAGCTTCAAGGGAAGAAAGAGCTCCAACAGCTCAGCACAGCCTGCTAAAAAGGTCAGCGGGGGTGGGGGTGGCCGAGCTAGGTGGGAACGTCTGGGTTTTAAAGCCCCACATAGGGGTGGATCTCTTGCTAAATAAAGAGTTTGACCTCCCTAAAGTCAACAAACTCTGCTTGGGAACTCCTTTTCCAGGTCACCCTGGAGCTGGGGCTGAAACGGGGTCACAGAACAGAGGCTGCTTTGCAGCTTGAGTGGTTAGCTGGCCTGGGCTTGGGCATTTCCTCAGCTCCAGGCACAAGCAGCTTCCCAGATGAATGACAAAGGTCTCCCCTTGGTAGGCACTGCCTGTTAGATTCCATTTACCTGCAAAACCGAGCAGCCATGAACCAAGAAATGAGCAAAGCACCACAAGCCCGCTGCTTTGCAAGGTCTCCATCAGGCCCTGCAGGACCATGGGAGGTGTTCGTTATTTTCAGGAGCACCAGCAGGATGCATCCCAGAGGAAGGATCTGAGCACGTAAACAGGTCCAGAAGCTGGAATTCAGACTCCTCCTGGTCCCTCCCAGTGCAGGCAGCCGAGCCAGGAGAAGCAGCAAAACACATCAGGAGGCAGCCAAATCTCACCCTGGAGCACCAAGAGGATGGGGAAGGCCTAGAAGCTGATGATTTTGTTTTTCACCAGCGTTTAATCTCCTGTCTTGCAAACACAAAGCTGTTTCTCACGGGTCCAACAGAACACACTCAGGCCTGCTGGAAATGGGCAGGCATCAAGTAGCCTAACCAGGGAGGACAATCAGGCTGGATGTGTGCTTCAGCAGAGCAGGCAGGCACTGGGGGTGTAATTAGGCTCAGTGAGTAACAGCCTGGTGGATTTTAGGTATTGGTCTGTTCTTGGTGGAAGGAAGGGAGATGATTCTGAGTCATCCTGCATCCTTTCGTGGGGCTCTGATATGGGAGGATGTCTCCCCCTTCTCCTTGCTCAGTGCTGCCAGAGAATGCTTTGTCCTGTGCAAAACCACAAGAAGGGGTGCAAGATGCCCAGTTTAGGAAGTCTTTCCCCAAACCCTTATCAAAACAACCAGAGAAGCCTTATCCATCCCTCACAGCCAGAGGGCTTCATGGAGACTGAGTTACACCAGTGCAAGGTCCTGCAGCTGGGCTGGGGCAATCCCAGGCACTGATACAGGCTGGGCAGGGACTGGCTGGAGAGCAGCCCTGGAGAAAAGGACCTGGGGGTGCTGGGGGAGGAGAAGCTCAACAGGAGCCAGCAGTGAGCACTTGCAGCCCAGAGAGCCAAGCAGAGCCTGGGCTGCAGCAAGAGAAGCAGAGCCAGCAGGGCCAGGGAGGGGATTCTGCCCCTCTGCTCCACTCTGCTGAGACCACAGCTGGAGCTCTGGATCCAGCTCTGGAGCCTCTGTGCCAGGAAGGATCTGGGGGTGCTGAAAGGTGTCCAGAGAAGGGCCAGGAGGAGGAGCAGAGGGCTGGAGCTGCTCTGCTGTGAGGACAGACTGAGGGAGCTGGGGCTGTTCAGTCTGGAGAAGAAAAGGCTCTGAGGAGACCTCATTGTGGCCTTCCAGGATCTGCAGGGGGCTACAAGAAGGCTGGGGAGGGACTTTTGAGGGTGTCAGGGAGTGATAGGACTGGGGGGGATGGAGCAAGACTAGAAATGGGGAGATTGAGATTGGATGTGAGGAAGAAGTTGTTCCCCAGGAGGGTGGTGAGAGCCTGGCACAGGTTGCCCAGGGAGGTGGTGGAAGCCTCCTGGCTGGAGGTGTTTGCAGCCAGGCTGGAGGTGGCTGTGAGCAACCTGCTGTGGTTTGAGGTGTCCCTGGGCATGGCAGGGGGGTTGGAACTGGCTCCAGGAGGGTTTTGAATATCTACACAAAAAGAGACTCCACAGCCTCTCCTCATCACCCACAAATAGAATAGAATAAGAATAGGAGTAAGAATAGGAATTAACCAGGTTGGAAGAGACCTTTGGGATCATCCAGTCCAACCTATCACCCAACACCATCTAATCAACTCAACCATGGCACCAAGGGCCTCAGCCAGGCTCTTCCTAAACACCTCCAGGGATGGGGACTCCACCACCTCCCTGGGCAGCACATCCCCAGGGCCAATCTCTCTTTCTGAGAAGAACTTCTTCCTCACCTCCAGCCTAAACCTCCCCTGGCACAGCTTGAGACTGTGTCCTCTTGTTCTGGTGCTGGGTGCCTGGGAGAAGAGACCAACCCCCACTTGGCTACAACCTCCCTGAAGACCTGAGCTCAGATCTCAGCAGGGTGACCCCAAAGCATTCCCATGGTGCAGTAAGTGGGTTGAGAAACCCCTACAAGTAACAGCATTGTGCAGAGCTGGGGAACCCAGAACTGGACACAGTACTCCTGATGAGACCTCACCAGGGCAGAGCAGAGGGGGAGGGGAACCTCTCTTGTCCTGCTGGCCACACTCTTCGTGATGCACCCCAGGATACCATTGGCCTTCTTGGCCAGCAGGGCACATTGCTGGCTCACAGCCATCCCCTTGTCCACCAGGACTGCCAGCCCTTTTTCCACAGAGTGGGGAACATTGCTGGGTAAATTGCCAGGGTAAATGCTGCCTGCCCAGGGGAGCCTGGGGGCAGCTGCTGCACGGGAGAGCCACAGCAGCCAGCTTTCAAAACAGCCCTTCCGGCACCACGGAGACCAAAGTTGCCACATCCACTCACGTCACCAAGCAGGTCAGCATGACTCTCAGCCACCATTTCCAGGCTTTCTCCATCAGTTCGGTGACAACAGCATCTGCACCTTTGTTCTGGCCCAGCCAGGCAGAGAAGAGCTGAAGTTCATCAGCCAGAGAACAAAGCTCAGCCACAGAGGGGCAAGGGAACAGTCAGGACCATCCGAGGGCACACAGAGTTCATGCTGTGCACTCATCTGTGCAGAGCTGAATGCAAGCTGCAGTGCTGCTGCCTGATGGAAGCACTGAGCAGACATCCAGGGCTGTCCAGGCTGTCTTAGAATAGAATTAACCAGGTTGGAAAAGACCTCAGAGCTCATCCAGCCCAACCTCCCACCCAGCACCATCTGATCAACTAAACCATGGCACCAAGTGCCTCAGCCAGGCTCTTCCTAAACACCTTCAGGGATGGGGACTTCACCACCTCCCTGGGCAGCACATCCCAATGGCAAATATCCCTCTGGGAAGAATTTCTTCCTAGCATCCAGCCTAAACCTCCCCTGGCACAGCTTGAGACTGTGTCCTCTTCTTCTGGTGCTGGCTGCCTGGCAGAAGAGACCAACCCCCACCTGGCTACAACCTCCCTTCAGGTAGTTGTAGGCAACAAGAAGGTCTCCCCTGAGCCTCCTCTTCTCTAGGCTAAGCAACCCCAGCTCCTTCAGCCTCTCCTTATAGGGCTTGAGGAGAAAGTTCTTCACAGAGAGAGTTGTTAGCCCTTGGGATGTGCTGCCCAGGGAGGTGGTGGAGTCACCATCCCTGGAGGTGTTTAGGAAGAGCCTGGATGAGGCACTTGGTGCCATGGTTTAGTTGATTAGATGGTGTTGGGTGAGAGGTTGGACTGGATGAGCTCTGAGGTCTTTTCCAACCTGGTTAATTTCTCTCTCTCTCTTCTCTTCTCTTCTCTTCTCTTCTCTTCTCTTCTCTTCTCTTCTCTTCTCTCTCTCTCTTCTCTCTCTTCTCTTCCTCTTCTCTTCTCTCCTCTCTTCTCTTTCTCTTCCTCTCTTCTCTTCTCTTCTCTTCTCTCTCTTCTCTTCTCTTCTCTTCTTCTCTTCTCTTTCTCTATCTCTTCTCTTCTCTTTCTTCTCTCTCTTTCCAACCTTTGCTGCTTTTCTCTAGGGACAGCTATCCTCCCACATCCTAATTGTGTTCCCAGGCAATGTGCCCCCTCACGTGCCACGCTCCAGCTGAGTCTGCCCCCAGGCTGGCACACAGACCTCCCTGGCATGTGCAAACACAATGCCAGACTTTGTTTAACCAAGACCAACATGCTGGATCAAATTCTCCCATTCAGCCCCTGCTCTTGCCCAGCCTCAGCATGAATTAGTGTCCAGCTCACTGGAGCCACCTCATAAGCAGACAGAAGCACAAAGCCTGGCAGTTCAGAGGTAATTGGGAAGAAATGGAGCAGCAAGACAACCAAACCCCAAATCCCAAGAAAACCCTCAGCAGCATAAAAAAGGGAGACAGGAGCAAAGGGAGCAGTCACTTGGAGCTTGGGTTAGGCTTTGGCATGGGGTGTGCTTATCACGGAGGTGCTGGTTAGCCATGGGCCACCAGGGCGCTCAGGTGGCCAAGAAGTCAAACAGCACCTTGGAATCCATCAGGAATAGTGTGGCCAGCAGGAGTAGGGCAGGGACTGTCCCCCTGGACTGGGCACTGGTGAGGCCATACTTCAAATGCTGGGGTCAGATTTGGGCCCCTCACTCAAAGAAGAACATTGAGGGGCTGGAGTGGGTCCAGAGAAGGGCAAAGAGGTTGGTGAGGAGCAGCCTCGTGAGGAGCAGCTGAGGGACCTGGGGTTGTTTGGTCTGGAGAAAAGGAGGGTGAAGATGAAGAGAGACCTTCTAGTTCTCTCCAACTCCCTGAAAGAAGGTGGCAGCCAGGTGGGAGTTGGTCTCTTTAGTACCAAGTGATAGAATGAGAGGAAATGACCTAAAATTGTGCCAGGGGAGGTTTAGGTTGGAGAGGAGGAAAAACTCATCCCTGCAAGAGTGGCCAGACAGTGAGGTCAGCTCCATCCAGCCTTTGGGCATTGCTGGCCTCTGCCCAGCTACTGCAGAATCAAACAGCTCAAAGGTCTTTCCCAACCAGAATGATTCTATGATCCCATGAAATAAGACCCTTCACTTGTTGACAGCCAAGGCTGGAGGAGGTCACTGTCACCTCAATTAAGGACATCAGGCAGCCTTTGCAAACAGCAAGGCAGGTATGGCAAGGCCCACAGGTGAGGAGGTGTTTACTTAGTGGTTTAATCCCCCATGTCTGGCAGCTCCCCTTGTCATTATCCTTATCACTTACAAGCAGCTTATGGGCACAGAACCAGAGCTGCTTTGACCCAGTAATTCCACTGAAGGACTTGGGGCCACTGGATGAAACTCCAGGCCAGGTCTGAAGCAACAACAGGCTGTCTGGAGGCAGCAAAGGAAAGAAGATCAAGTCACTGATCTCCTTTGGAGTGGGACTAAGGGAGCAGCCAGTAGATAACATCTAGGCACAGTTTGTGTGTGCCACAGCTGTGGGAGCAGCTGTAGGAGCAGGAGCTCTTCCCCCTTGTTCTCACATTCCCAATATGCTTTTCCAAAGGGCAGGGCATCCCAGCATGGCCTCAAAAAGCACACCTGGGGTTTGGAATTGCACCTCACCATCTGCTTCAAGGAGGTTTCAGTTCATGCCCTGAGTATGAGTCTGCATTCCAGCCTGCACACCAACACAGAGGCACAAACACCAGAGGACAGCAGAGCTGGCAGCAGAGCTCCACCACAGATGAGATGGAATTCCCCATGCTCTCCACTCAGCACCTCCAGAACCTAAGCAGGACCAGAGGGGATTTCCCCTTGTGCTAAAATCCTCATCAAGCTATGGCAGTGGCCACTTCCCACAGAATGGCTTCAGTTGGAAGCACCCTTTGAGACCACCCAGTTCCAACCCCCCTGCCAGGGACAGGGACACCTCCCACCTAGATCAGGTTGCTCAAAGCCTGATCCAGTCTGATCTTAAACACTTCCAGGTGTCCACAGCTTCTCTGGGCAAGCTTTCCAGTGTCTCATAGTAAAGAACTTCCTCCTGTGCCCAACCTGAATCTGCCCTGTTTAAAACCATTTCCCCTCTGGAGAGGGTTGCTCCACCACATATTCCCAAGCAAGCCTCTGGCTCCATCCTCTTGCTGCCTTGCCTTTTGATACCACTGCTTACCTCTCCTCCCTCCTTGCAGATGTTTGCTTATGCCAGAGAAAGTGTCCCAAAGCTAAGAGCATGGCACACCAAAATGCCACTTGCAAAGCCTCTTAAGGGGCTGAGAGCCTGGCCCAGGCTGCCCAGAGAGCTGGGAGCTGCCCCATGCCTGGCACCAGTGCAGCTCAGGTTGGTTGGGGCTCTGAGCAGCCTGCTCTAGGTGCAGGGTGGCTTGGACTGGATGAGCTTGAAAGGTCCCTTCCAACCCAAAGCATTCCATGATTCCAGGTCTGCCCTATCAAGTGACCTGTGCAAAGCTTAGCCACATCACAGCATCCTCACCAGCTGCCAGGAAGAGGGCAGGGCTGAAAGGGACTGGAGAATAAAGACTTGCTTGGATCAGATCAATCCTTGCACCCAGCATTGGTCTGCTTTCTGTTTGGGTCCCTTAACCTCACTCCTGCCTAGGATCATCAGCAACAAACCCCAGTGAAAGGCTGCCAAGCTTTGCTTCTCGTCTCCTCTAGTGCACAAGGCCTTTACCAAAGGCTGAGTGCAGTAGGAAGCATCAAGTGCTTCACCCAAGGAAGCATCAAGTGCTTCACCCAAGGAAGCTTCCAGTGTTTCATCCAAGTCCTCACAGAATCACCAAGGTTGGAAGAGACCTCAAAGATCATCAAGTCCTACCTGTCCCCACAGACCTCAGGACCTCTTGGGGGACAAATGCCAAGCCACTGAAGGCAGGACAGACCTGCCAGGAGTCACCTGTGCCTCCTAACCTCTGATCACTCAGACACCACAGCTCACTGGGGTGATGTGAGTGCCAAAGGCCAGGCCCTGTGATGACCTGAAGAGCTGGTCAGTGCTCTGGCAGAGCTGTTTCACAAGGCAGTTCCTGTTTGTTGAGCCCTAGGTGCTTTGCATGAGCCCTCTCCAACTCATCAGGAATGTAAACAATACCCAGCCAGGCCAGGCCAGCAGTCTGGCTACTCTGGCAGCAAGAGCAAGAGCTGTTCTCCAGAGGGCATAAGCTTGGCCACTTCTTGAGGTCCTCTTATATTCCCTCAATGCCCAACTGTTGCATCAGATGCCTCAAAGGGGGGGAGCAACCCTTTTCCTAGTGCCTGCCTGTAGACAGGTCTCTGAATTGATCTTAGAATCATGGAACCACTAAGGTTAGAGAAGACCTCTAGGATCAAGCCTAACCCTCAACCCAACACTGCTATGCCTGGTAAACCATGTCCTGAGGTGCCATGATCCCTCCTCTGACAGTGTTTGTCTCCAGAGGGCATTACTAAGTTGAAGGCAGGGTCTTGAAGGACAAATCCACCTGGTTTCCTTGCAGAGCCTCCAAAAAACCACCTCATGATGCAGCTTCTTGGGGAGTGAAGTCATTGCAGGAGCACTGATGCTCCTGGAAGGTGTGCAGAGAAGGGCAGCAAAGCTGGGGAGGGGTCTGGAGCACAGCCCTGGGAGGAGAGGCTGAGGGAGCTGGGGTTGCTTAGCCTGGAGAAGAGGAGGCTCAGGGGAGACCTTCTTGCTCTCTGCAACTCCCTGAAGGGAGGTTGGAGCCAGGAGGGGGTTGGGCTCTTCTGCCAGGCACCCAGCACCAGAACAAGAGGACACAGTCTCAAGCTGTGCCAGGGGAGGTTCAGGCTGGATGTTAGGAAGAAATTCTTCCCAGACAGACGGATTGGCCATTGGGATGTGCTGCCCAGGGAGTCACCATCCCTGGAGGTGTTTAAGAAGAGCCTGGATGGGGCACTTGGTGCCATGGTTTAGTTGATCAGATGGTGCTGGGTGGGAGGTTGGACTGGATGATCTCGAAGGTCTTTTCCAACCTGGTCTATTCTATTCTATTCCATTGAAGCTACCAACTTCAGGGAGCAGCTGTGAGGTCTAGGGAGCTTCCAGATCACAGGAAATTTCCACAGACAAAGATAATGCCTTGGTTCAGGTCCAAAATAAACTAAGGCAGAGTTTAAAGCAATCCCTCCTGTGAAATGCAGCTCCTGCCCAGCTGACTGCACACACGTAGCTGCCTGGACCTTCTCAAAGCCTTCAGCCTGTTGCTCTTCTCCTGTAATTGTGCCTTTGACCCAGACTTCTCACTCCACCCCTCAGACACCTGCAAGCTTCTGACAGCTTGGAGGAACCTCAGGAAGCCTCTCAGCCTCTCTCACCGTGACTAATTGGTTGGGTATTCCTCTCTTTACTCCAGCCTTACCTCATCAGGCTTGTACTGCCAGGTGAGACTGGCACGGGTGGAAAACCCTTCCCTCAAAACAGGAGCAAGCCTCAACACACACAGGATCAAGCAGCTGCCTGCAGGAGGAGGACCACAAGCCTACACTCTTCTCCAGCACCTCTTTCTGGAAAGCACAAGGTGAGGGCAGAGGATTTCCTGCCTGAAGCCTGGATGGCACTGGGAATTAGACACCTCAGAAGACCATGCACCCTCTCCATGCAAGGCCAGCCTGCTGCCTGGGTGAAGCGCAGGGGGGCATGTGCCTGCATTTGGCACCCCCAGAAGATGCCCTCCACACATCCAGTCCTTTGCAGGGGGAAGATTCTGCCTGTAGAAAGCACTCCCAACCCTCACTCTGCCTCAGCACTTTGGCTCACAGCACATTGCCTTCAACAGTCCCTTCAGCCTCCTAAGGCTGACAGACTCACAGAATGCATTTGGTTGGAGGAGACCTTGAAGATCATCAAGCAACCAAATGCATTGACCCAGCACTGCCAGGCAGCCACTAAAGCCCCTGCCTCAGCACCACATCTCCAGGGCTTTTCAATCCCTCCAGGGCTGGGGACTCCCCTGCTGCCTTGGGCAGCCCAGCCTAGGGCTTGACAGCACTCAAGGGGAGAGAGCAAACTGTTCATGTCCAATCTAAACCTCTAATGGGGCAAACTGGGGCTCTTTCCCCTTGTCTTATTGCTTGTTCTTTGGGAGAAGAGAGCAAGCCTCACCTGGCTCCAGCCTCCTTTCAGGGAGCTGCAGAGAGCCAGAAAGCCTCTCCCCAGCCTCCTTCTCTCCAGGCTGAGCACCCCCAGCTCCCTCAGCTGCTCCTCACCAGCCCTGTGCTCCAGACCCTTCCCCAGCTTCCTTGCCCCTCCCTGGACCTGCTCCAGCCCCTCGGTATCACAGGCTCATGGAATGAGAGAGGCTGGGAGGGACCTCTGGAGGCTGCCAAGCAGGCTCACCTCCAGCAGGCTGCACATCTTGCTTGCAGCGCTCTTAAACCCCTGCTGTGGGCGGCTCAGCCTCAAAACCAAGCCCCGGGATCAGTGGGAAAGCAACCAAGCACCAACCACCGGTCACAAACCCCCAGAAAACAGCCGAGGTGCAGAGCAACCTACCTTGCATGAGGCAGTTACAGCTCCCCCGTGGCCAGCGCTCGGGCAGCAGCTCCTCCGAGCCGCGGAGCCGCTCTGCCCTCGCCCCGCTGCCGCCGCTTCCCCTCCCACCTCTTCCTCCCACAGCCAGCCTCCTGCTCTGCTGGAGCGCAGATCTGGGCCTGTTCAGGAGTGCAGGCACCCCGGGAGCCCGGGCAGGCAGTTACGAAATGAGTGCAGAGAGCCGCTCCGAGCCTGGGCTTTGCCTTCCCCTTCTCCCCCCAGGGACACGGGGCCCGTGTGTCCTGTGCTGCTGGAGCTGAGGGAGCTGCAGGGAGCTGCAGCGGGGAGAGGGCAGGGTGGGATTTGTCCTGTCGGCAGTGGTGTTTCGCAGCTCCGAGCCCTTTTCACCTACACGACATTCCCGGAGCAGTTTGCCCGGTTAAGGTCCCAACCCCTGCCCCCCGGCCCTGCCTTTTGTCCTGGTCCTGCCAGCCTCTCCCCTTGCCCCTCTTGTGTGCTGGCTGCAGCCAGCCAGCCTGGGAAGCAGGAGGCTCCCTGCTGCTCAGAGCGTGTGACAGCCTGCACACGCAGCATGCAGAGCCTGTCCTCTGCTGCTCCTCACCCGGCAGTGACTATCCCCCTTCTGCACCTACCAACCGCCCCAGCCCCCTCCATCATGAGTCCTCCCCAGCCCATCTACCGCAGCCCAGCTCCCCACCCCCTACAGCACCAAAGCAAGGGATCCCAAATTATCTGCAAGTCACAGACTGGTTTGGGCTAGAAGGGACCTCAAGGATCATCCAGTTCCTCCCACCAGCCCAGGTTGCTCAAGGCTTCATCCAACCTGGCCTTGAACACCTCCAGGCAGGAGGCAGCCACAGCCTCCCTGGGCAGCCTGTGCCAGAGTCTCCCCACCCTCACTGCAAAGAATTTCTCCCCTCCAGTCTGAACTCCTCACAGACCTTTTGTCCAAGCAGCAGCTGCCACCATGCATTGGCTCTCCCCACCAGAGAAAGGAGCTCTGCTGCCCAACAGCAGCCCTGTGCCCTCCCCTTCTGCTTCAGGGCACGAACAAAGCCCCATTCTTTCCTTCCCAGACACTCCAACACGTTCCACTTCAGCAGCTTCCCTCTTCCCTGCCTCTATCTTTTCAAGGACTATTCAAAAAGTACTGGAACTTGCTTCAGGCTGAGCGTTCAAGACAAGCTGAGGATGCTGAGGGTAGAGCAAGGAGACAAAAGATGCCTCAATCACCTTTTGTTCAGAGAGATTCTTCTGTTGTCTTGACTTCCTTCCCACTTCTCCTGACTCCTGGGGGTCTTTTTAGGGAGGGATCTGCCCATAACTCACTGTCTGCCTCAAGACAAGGATTGGCACCTGCCTGATCTCTGTTTTAAGTCTTTGCCTCCTGTACTTGCATGTGTTGCTCTGGAGAGCATGGCTTAAAGACAGGCTTAGCACCATCACTAGAAACAAAGGATCAGGGAGGGAGAGGCACCAAGGCACCTCCAAGAGGTCTGCCCTCAGAATCCCAGAGTGGCTTGGGTTGGACAGGGCCTTAAAGGTCATCTAGTCCCAGCCCCTTGCTTTGGGAGCAGGGATAATGTTCCCTGCCAGCCCAGGCTGCTCCAAGCCCCAGCCAGCCTGCCTTTGAACACTTCAGGGATGGGACATCCACAACCTCTCTGGGGCAATCTGTTGCAGGCACAGCCTAGTGGCATCCAACCACTTGCAGGCAATGAAATGGAAACCATCCACCCCCCCCCAGAAACAGCCAACTGACCAAGAGAACTCCAAGAGAAGGAGTTCCCCTTGCTCCTCCCTCTTAGGAATTTTAGCCATGGGAGCAGAGACCTCCCCTGAGCCTCACCCCAGGTTCTACCTCATGACAAAAGTTCTCTCATAGAGCCCCAGAATGGCTTGGGTTGGAAGAGATCTTGAAAGATCATCTAACCCAACCCCTCTGCTGGGGGCAGGGACACCTTTAGCTGGGTGAGGGTGCTCAAAGCCCCATCCAACCTGACTCTGAGTGCTTCCAAAAGGAGGCAGCCACAGCTTCTCCAGGCAGCTCGCTCTAGTGTCTCCATCCCCTCACAGTGCAGCGTCTCACCACCCTCAGATTCCTCTAAATGCTGCCTCCCTCTTGCCTTTTCCCATCAAGGACATCTTGTTTTGTTTTGACCAGAGCCTATTTATAGGCCAGTTTCTGCTGAAACCAGGTCCCAAGCAAATTCCTGAGTTCTGGGGACACTGGTGCTGAGCCAGCTGTGTTGGCCAACACATCTCTCAGCAGGGCAGCACCACACCATGCTACAAGACCCAACCATTCCTGAAATAGCTGCTTCATGACTCACTCAGTTACAAGAACTGTCCTTGACTCTACCAGCTGTGACATGAGGTCACTGCAGCGTGGCCCAGAGGAGCAGCAGCACACAGCCTGCAGCCTCCCATCCCACAGCATCAGCTGGGGAAGCCTCAGCTTCTGCTTGCCCCGAGCCAGAGGTTGGCTGAAGGTGTGAGGAAAAGTCACAGGATGGGATCCCAGCATGGTTGGGGTTGGAAGGGAGCTTTGGAGATCATCTGGACCAAACCCCCTGCTAAGACAAAGCCACCCCCAGCAGGTGGCCCAGGATCACAATGTCCAGGCAGGTTTGGAACCTCTCCAGAGAAGGAGGCTTCACAACCACTCTGGGCAGCCTCATCCAGAGCAGTTCCAAGTGAAGACATCTTTGCTGATCTAGTTTCAGCTAAGCTGGTTTCTCCTAGCACAAATCCCAGCACCCCACAGCTGCCTTCTCCTTCCAGAGAGCTACTTCAAAATTCAGCAGCTTCATTTGCTCCACCCTCAAAGCATTCCAAGAGGTTTCAAATGCATGTTGGTGGCAAGAAGACTGAGTTAAGAGATGAAGGAGACAATGCAAACCTCAGGTGGCACCAGGCCCACAATCCCAGCTAGCACCAACTTGCTGGGTGTGCTGCCTTGCTGTTGCCAAGCCACAGGACCTTTGGCAAGGAACAGGGCATCAGAGCTGGGACCTCATAGGATAGGATAGGATAGGATAGGATAGGATAGGATAGGATAGGATAGGATAGGATAGGATAGGATAGGATAGGATAGGATAGGATAGGATAGGATAAACCAGGTTGGAAAAGACCTTTGAGATCATCCAGTCCAACCTCTCACCCAACACCATCTGATCAACTAAACCATGGCACCAAGTGCCTCAGCCAGGCTCTCCCTAAACACCTCCAGGGATGGTGACTCCAGCACCTCCCTGGGCAGCACATCCCAATGGCCAATCTCTCTTACTATAAGGAACTTCTTCCTCACCTCCAGCCTAAACCTCCCCTGGCACAGCTTGAGACTGTGTCCTCTTGTTCTGGTGCTGGCTGCCTGGGAGAAGAGACCAACCCCCACCTGGCCACAACCTCCCTTCAGGGAGCTGCAGAGAGCAAGAAGGTCTCCCCTGAGCCTCCTCTTCTCCAGGCTAAGCAACCCCAGCTCCCTCAGCCTCCCCTCCCAGGGCTGTGCTCCAGACCCCTCCCCAGCTTTGTTGCCCTTCTCTGGACACCTTCCAGCATCTCAACATCTTTCCTAAACTGAGGGTCCCAGAACTGGACACAGGACTCAAGGTGTGGCCTGAGCAGTGCTGAGCACAGGGCACAATGACCTCCCTGCTCCTGCTGGCCACACTAATTGGATCTGTTAGACTTTATCCAGCTGAGGAACTAACACAGCCCCCACCCCAGCTGGGCTCAGCATGCTGACCTGCTCCCATTCACTCACCCAGGGGACTCCAGCGTAGAGGTGGAAGTCTGCTCAAGCAGGAGCTGGAGCTCATGTGCCTTGCAAGCCCAGGAGCAGGGTATTTGTACATGCCATTGAGAAACTATGCATGAAAACAGGAATAATTGCACACTTAGCTCCTATCTCATGCAAAAGACGTTTCACAATCTCCCAGACAATCAAACTTGTCCTGGTTCTTTTCACCACACCAGGGTTTTCCCCACAGGATAAGGCAGGCATGCAGGGCAGGAGCAGTGGCACACATGGCTGGGGTGGTGGGGAGGGGTCTCTGAGGCAAATTCACTTTGCAAGATAGTCTTCTACTGTTCTCAGTCTGGTTTATTCCCCTCCTCTGAGCTGGAGCTCTCAGTCCTGCAAGCTCAAGTGAAAATGCTCTGGAACTCAGCTGTGGAGTGAGCTAAGGGCAAGGGATGGAAACTCCAGCACTGGAGGTTCCACCTCCACAGGAGGAGGAAGTTCTTCACTTGTTCTGTTTACCATCAGAACAAGAGGACACAGTCTCAAGCTGTGCCAGGGGATGGATGGATGTGAGGAAGAAGTTCTTCCCAGCAAGAGAGATTGGCCATTGGGATGTGCTGCCCAGGGAGGTGGTGGAGTCCCCATCCCTGGAGGTGTTTAGGAAGAGCCTGGCTGAGGCACTTGGTGCCATGGTTGAGTTGATCAGAGGTTGTTGGGTGATAGGTTGGACTGGATGATCTCAAAGGTCTTTTCCAACCTGGTTCATCCTCTCTATCTTCTATAACAGGAGGCTCCCAGAGCCCTGGAGCAGGCTGCCCAGAGAGGTTGTGGAGTTTCCTTCTCTGGAGCCTTTCCAGTCCCATCTGGATGTGTCCCTGTGTGACCTGTGCTGGGTTCTGTGGTCCTGCTCTGGCAGGGGGGGGTTGGACCCCATGATCTCTGGAGGTCCCTTCCAACCCCTATCCTCCTGTGATCCTGTCTCATCAGAAAACCAGGGATGAGAACCTGGGGTCAGCAATGGATAGAGGTGAGTCTTGGTGGCAGGGTCTAGCTGATGTGCTGGTGTTAGGTCATAGGTTGGACTTGATGATCTCAGAGGTCTTTTCCAGCCTCAGTAATGATTCTGTGATTCTGCAGCTGAGTTATCACCCACCCAGAGGTCAAACTCTCCTGGAAATTCCCCAGGCTGATGTCAGGATGGCCGGAAGAACTCAGGTATCAAGCACTGCAGAGAATCCTGTGTCTGCAGGAGTGTTCCTGTCCATAAGAGATGGAGAAGACCATCAGACAAGACCAGGGGCAGACTGCAGCTGGCCAGGAGCAGGGCAGGCACAGAGCAAGCATAAGAAGAGAGCATGGAAAAGAGATTGATGGGGACTCAACACCCTCACTTCCCACACTGCTTTCCTTATGTGGGAAAGGCCCTCACAGAGCTGAGCAGCTGATTCTTCCTACAACCTCCTGTCTCAGTGCCTGCTGGGGAGAGCTCAGATGTCCCAGTGTTGGTCCCACAGGGACTGTCAGCTTGAAGAGCCAAGAGTTAATCCCTGGAAGTGTGCACAGCCCAAGCACTTCAGCCTCACTGGAGCTCACCTGACCTGGATACCATGTCCCCAGCTGTTTACATGACCTTGGACAAGTCCACTCCACCTGTGCTCTCCTCTGCTAGACAGCAGCTGCTCCTGCTGCCACCTGTGATGACATCTCCATGCAGTGCCTGAGCTGTGGCAGGCACTTCTTAGCAGCAGCACTGGCAAAGCTCTGTCACCAGCAGGAGCTTGTAACAGATTGAAGTCATCCAAGGCATTGACAAGACCTGGACAGACAGCAGCTGCTGGCTGCTGGCCTTCACCAGGCAGCATCTGGTTCTAGGTAGAGGAAGGAAGAGCTGGAAAGAGGCAAAAGCAAACAGAAGCAGACTGGTCACCAGCATAAGGGGGCAAAGTGTTGGTCCTGATCCAAGGACTAAAGAGTAGCCAAGAGTGTCATGTCTCCTTGTGCCTGCTAGTCAAGCTGTACCAGTTCTTGAGCCTGCTGGACAAATTCCAGCTGCAAGGAGGTGGTGCTGAAACTGCATCATGAGCTGCACCAACTGGTCCCATCCTCCCCTCATCCTACACAGTGCAGATTAGGCTGCCAGGGCAGGAGGGCTAGATGGTCATGGTGGAGGTGGTCACCACTCCAAGGTGTGACCTGTGGTCTTTGCTCCTACACTGAAGGCAGAGGGGCAAGTCAGGATGCCCTTCCACCTGCCCATGGCTGCCACCCAGAGCTCAGGGTGCTCCTTTGCTCTCAGGACTCTGGGAAGCCTGGATGCTTCACAGAAGCTTTGAGAAGCTCTCAAGCACCTCTGCAGTCACACCAAGCCCCACACCACATCCCAAAGGCACAAGCTCACCTGGGGCACCCCATGGAGTTACAGTAGAGCAATCCTAATTCTTCCTCCACAGAGCGAAGCAGTCAGAAGCACCAGCCCTGAGAGCAGCCTCTCTCAGCTGGGGACAGACCAAGAAGCCCACTGGGACTCTACCTGAGGATTATTTCTCTGGAGCAGTGCACACAGAAGGAAGGAAGTCTCTGCCAAGTAAAGCCAGGATGGCCACTTGGCTGCAGGAATGAAACATGGCCCTAGAGTCCAAACTGCCTATTGCTCTGTGGCACCCTGTCTGCCCCTCTCTGGCCTTGCTAAAGAGGAAATCTGCCTCTACAGTCACAGCATGGGCAGAGCTGGAAGAGACCTCTGGAGACCACCCAGTCCAACCCCCCTGCTCCAGCAGGGCACCCACAGCAGCTGGCCCAGGAGCACAGTGCCCAGGGGGGGTTGGAATCTCTCCAGAGGAGGAGAAAAATCCTCTCCCTGCCTTTGACTGACTGTGTCCAACCTCTCCCTTCAGCAGTCCAAGAGCAAGGGCTGGGAGTGACCTGAAGCCATGAGGCACAGCAGTTCCATATTTAGTCACAGGTTGGTTTTGGTTGGAAGAGACCTTTAAGATCATCAAGTCCAACTGTTAACCCAGCACTGCCAGGGCACCACCAAACCACAGCTCCAGGGATGAAACCCCTCCAGGCATGGGGACTCCACCACTGCCCTGGGCAGCCTGGGCCAAGCCTTGACAGCCCTCAAGGGGAAGAAATTGTTCCTCATGGCCAACCTAAACCTCCCCCGGGGCAACTAGAGGCCATTGCCTCTTACCCTATGGCTTGTTTCCTGGGAGAGCACTTTGAGTCCCACCTCACTGCCATCACCTGGAGACATGGTGCTGGAGAAACAAAGGCACCTTGTCCCACAGCCTGCTGGTGAATCACCCCACTCCATGCCAGCCCTGCAGCACACACCCTCTCAGCACTGGGAGGCATTTTGTGAGGGTTTGTCTTGCTTCCAGTAGGAAGTGAGCAGCATTCCTGGCTTATGGAGGCAGAGAGGGCAGGATTTTGCTCGACCCACAGCCTCCCCAAACTTGGTTCTTAAACATGGACACATTTCCCACCCCACCCCCCCAACCCTACAAGATAAAATCATAAACCCAAACAACAAGCTTTAGGGATTATTTCACCCTGTTCCCCCCTGGTTTTCATCATCGTTTGTGAGAGGACCACAACCTCCCCTGAGACCACTTCCTAGAATCAGAGAATTGTCAGGGTTGGAAGGGACCTCAAGGCTCATCCAGTTCCAACCCCCCTGCCATGGGCAGGGACACCTCACACCAGATCAGGCTGCTCAGAGCCACATCCAGCCTGGGATGTGACTTTGTAGGATCACAGAGTTGCCTGGTTGGAAGAGACCTTAAGATCAAGTCCAACCATCAGCCAAACACCTCCCTGTACAGAGCTGCCAGACCATGTCCCTGAGCACAAGAGTTTAGCAGCATCTCCAGGCAACCAAAGCACCACCTGAGCAAGAAGTCCTCCTTACCACGGGCTGAGCAGTCACCCAGGACACGTAGCCATGTGGATGGAGAGAGAGAGGAGCTGCTGCTGCAAGCTGCTGGCTCCAGCTTCTCAGATGCTTTTGGATTTAGTCACTTTAAAGGGAGGGGACAAAAAAAGAAAGAAAGAAAGAAAGGAGGAGGGGATAAAAGAACAGATTGAGGAAGTAAAGTTCCTCTCCCAAAGTGCACTGCAAAACATTCTTGGTAGGCATGGAAACCCCTGGCAGGCTGCCATGGCTTGGCCAGGCTCCACCTGAAACTTCAGTGAGCAGCTCCACACTGGAATGGCTAAAAGAGACCTTCAAGGGGAGATGGCCAGCAGCAGAGGGCTGAGGTGCAGCTGCTGCTCCCCACGGGCAAAAGGATGTTCCCTGCTTTGCCTTCAGCTCCTCTCTTGACTCCTGTGGTGCACAGGGCAGGCAAGTCATGGCAGAGCCAGCTGGGAAGAGACACAACCTCCACACTTCTCCTGCAAAGGAGGTTTCCCAAGGTCAGAGGACAACCTGCAAGCACAACCACAGGGGCACCAAATGATGCAAGGCATCGGGTTGGAAGGGACCCTTGCAAGCCATCCTGTCCAGCCCCCCTGCAGTGAGCAGGGACATCCCCAGCTGGATCACGTTGCTGAGGGTCCCATCAAGTCTGACCTTGGAGACTTACCTGAAGGGGAGCTGCAAGGCAAAGCAAGATTAAAAGCACTTCACCATGTTCTGGGGATTAAAGGAAATCCATTCCACCCTTCTCCTGGCTCCAGCTCTGCTTCCCTGCCCTGAGGCTGCCCTCTCTTCACTCTTGCTTGGCCTGAAGAGAGTTCGGGAGCTGAGAGACTTGGCTCCCTGGAAGCTTCCAAACATCTGGCACCTGGGCTTGGGAGCTCACTGCTCTGGGGGAAAAGTGAGGAATGGAATGGAATGGAATGGAATGGAATGGAATGGAATGGAATGGAATGGAATGGAATGGAATGGAATGGAATGGAATGGAATGGAATAAACCAGGTTGGAAAAGACCTTTGAGATCATCCAGTCCAACCTATCACCCATCAACATCTAATCAACTAAACCATGGTACCAAGTGCCTCAGCCAGGCTCTTCCTAAACACCTCCAGGGATGGGGACTCCACCACCTCCCTGGGCAGCACATCCCAAGGGCCAATCTCTCTTGCTGGGAAGAACTTCTTCCTCACCTCCAGCCTGAACCTCCCCTGGCACAGCTTGAGACTGTGTCCTCTTGTTCTGGTGCTGGGTGCCTGGCAGAAGAGACCAACCCCCAGCTGGCTACAGTCTCCCTTCAGGGAGTTGCAGAGAGCAATGAGGTCTCCCCTGAGCCTCCTCTTCTCCAGGCTAAGCAACCCCAGCTCCCTCAGTCTCTCCTCCCAGGGCTGTGCTCCAGACCCCTCCCCAGCTTTGTTGCCCTTCTCTGGACACCTTCCAGCACCTCAACATCTTTCCTAGCCTGAGGAGCCCAGAACTGGACACCTCCCTTCAGGTAGCTGTAGACAGCCATAAGCTCTCCCCTGTTTGCCCTGTTGAACCTCAGGAGTTCCACTTCTCAAGCTTGTCCATGCTCACTACCACCCCAGCAGCATTCCCTGCAGTGCCAGCAGCCCCCCAGTGACTGGAGACACGTTTGATGAGTCTCCCAGGAGCAGGCCAGAGGCACATGCCACAGGCAGGAAGCTGGCAAGTTTGTCAGCCCCCTGTGGTTTCACCCAGAGCTTGGTGGTCCTCCACTCCCCAGTGAGTGCAGAACAGCTGTGAGTAACCCAACCCAGTGAGAGGTCTCTGCTGGTAGAGCTGAGCAAGGGAAGAGAAAACCATTGCCCCCCTCCCTCCCTGCAGAGCTCAGTTCCTCAGCCTTGCTCAATCCAGGAGTTGTGCAACACTTCTCTTTTGGTTTTGGTTGTTGGTTTTTGTTTTGTTTTGGTTCAGGTTTCTCCCACACAGACCTCTAGATGAAATCTCCAGGAATGAGTTCACCAGGTGAGGAGCAGATGCTTGCACAGGGAGAGTTCCTTTCTCCTCCTTGTCATGACAATAAAATTCAAGCAATTAAATAGAAAGGAAATAGAACAACTCAGGAGGCTCAGAGGAATGCTCCACCTTCCCAAATAGAGGTGGTAGAAGCTTTCCAGGTCAGGTGGTTTGGGGCTCTAAGCAGCCTGCTCTAAGACCACAGCTGGAGCTCTGTGTCCAGTTCTGGAGCCTCTGTCCCAGGAAGGATCTGGAGGTGCTGGAAGGTGTCCAGATAAGGGCCACGAGGAGGAACAGAGGGCTGGAGCTGCTCTGCTCTGAGGACAGACTGAGGGAGTTGGGGTTGTGCAGGCTGGAGAAGAGAAGGCTCCAAGGAGACCTAATTGTGGCCTTCCAGGACCTGCAGGGGGCTCCAAGAAAGCTGGGGAGGGACTTTGGAGGGTGTCAGGGAGTGATAGGACTGGGGGGGATGGAGCAGAGCTAGAAATGGGGAGATTGAGATTGGATGTTAGGAAGAAGTTGTTCCCCATGAGGGTGGTGAGAGCCTGGCACAGGTTGCCCAGGGAGGTGGTGGAAGCCTCCTGCCTGGAGGTGTTTGCAGCCAGGCTGGATGTGGCTGTGAGAAACCTGCTGTGGTGTGAGGTGTCCCTGGGCATGGCAGGGGGGTTGGGGCTGGCTGAGCCTTGAGGTCCCTTCCAACCCTGACAGTTCTGTGATTCCATGTCCCTGCTGACTGCAGGGAGGTTGCAGTAGATGATCTTTAGAGGTCCTTTCCATCTCAATCCATTTCAGGACTCTGGGAACAGAAGGCCAGCAGGAAATACTACAACTGCAGCTGCAGATCCTGCTGTGACCTCCTCCAGGTACTTTCACATTGTCCCAAGGAAAGAAGGTGAAATGAATTGCAGAATGGAGATGAATTGCAGAAGGGTTGAGGTTGGAAGGGATCACTGCAGATCACTCAGCCCAAGCCCCCTGCTCCAGCAGGGCACCCACAGCACAGTGCCCAGCAGCACAATGCCCAGGGGGGGTTGGAAGCTCTCCACACCAGGAGACTCCACAACCTCTCTGGGCAGCCTGGGACAGGCCTCCAGCAGCCTCACACCAGAGAAGTTTTCTCCTAAGCCACCATCACAATGTCTAAAAGTCCCTTAAGGAATCAGCTGGGGAAAGCCAAACCAAACCAAACCAATCCAAACCAACCCAACCAAAAACCAAACCCCAACCCAAACAAACCCAAACTAAAACCAAACCAAAACCAAGCAGCCAACAACAACACAACCACCAAACCCCCACAGCATTAAAAGCAGCTCAGTGAACTTCTTCTTAGCATCTCAGAGCCCCAGACTGGATTTTCCTGAGGGGAAGGAGGAGGAAGCTGCACAACCTCCTCCGTGACAGCTTCCTAACTCCCTGCCTCGATGCTGCCACCCTCTGTCGCCTGCTGGTCCTAGACTCGTGGCTTAGGCTGGGAGGGACCTTTAATGCACACCCAGTCCAACTCCCCTGCAGCCAGCAGGGACATCTGCACCTAGAGCAGGTTGCTCAGAGCCCCAAACCTGACCTGGGATGCTTCCAGGGATGGGGCAGCTCCCAGCTCTCTGGGCAGCCAGGGCCAGGCTCTCACCACCCTCAGTGGAAAAGAAATAAGTAAAAATACCTAATCCCTTCCTTCTCCCTAGCCCAAATCTCCCTCTTTTAGTTTCAAGCTGCCACAGCAGGCCCTGCTGTCTCCACCTTTCTCCCAGCTCCCCTTCAAGCACTGAGAGGCCACCAGAAGGTCTGTCTGGAGCCTTCTCTTCCCCAGCTCTCTCAGCCTGCTGTGGGCAAGGACATCTTTCATGGATCAGGTTGCTCAAAGCAGTGTGCCCAGGTGGGCAAGAAGGCCAAGGGCATCCTGGCCTGCATCAGGAACAGTGTGGCCAGCAGGAGCAGGGAGGTCATTCTGCCCTGTGCTCAGCACTGCTCAGGCCACACCTTGAGTCCTGTGTCCAGTGCTGGGCTCCTCAGTTTAGGAAAAATGTTGAGCTGCTGGAAGGTGTCCAGAGAAGGGCAACAAAGCTGGGGAGGGGTCTGGAGCACAGCCCTGGGAGGAGAGGCTGAGGGAGCTGGGGTTGCTTAGCCTGGAGAAGAGGAGGCTCAGGGGAGACCTTCTTGGTGTCTGCAACTCCCTGAAGGGAGGTTGTGGCCAGGTGGGGGTTGGTCTCTTCTCCCAGGCAACCAGCACCAGAACAAGAGGACACAGTCTCAAGCTGTGCCAAGGGAAGTTTAAGCTTGATCTTAGGAAGAAGTTCATCACAGGAAGAGAGATTGGCCATGGGGATGTGCTGCCCAGGGAGGTGGTGGAGTCCCCATCCCTGGAGGTGTTTAAGAGCCTGGCTGAGGCACTTGGTGCCATGGTTTAGTTGATCAGATGGTGTTGGGTGAGAGGTTGGACTGGATGATCTCAAAGGTCTTTTCCAACCTGGTTAATTCTATTCTGTTCTATTCTAAACAAAGCTTCATCCAGCCTGGTCATAATCACTTCCAGGGATGAGATGTCCACATCTTCTCTGAGCAACCCATTCCAGCATCTCACCACCCTCAACTTCATCCCAGTGTCCAATCTGAACCTACCCTGCTCTAGCTTCAAACCCTCACCTAGGGGAGCTCTGGTGGTGATGGTACATCTGCTTGGCTCACAACCCTTGCTCCTCAGGGGAAGAGAATTCTCGTGCCAGGCCAAGAGGAGAGCAAGAGAGCTGGAATCACTCAGGCAGCTGTGAAAAAGAACCAACAAAGCCAACAAAAAAACAACAACAAAGCAAAGCCAGGACCTGAGTGAGTGAATTGCCTTCCTCTGAGCAAGCAGCAGGAGCTCCCAGCTCTGCTCTGCTCCCTTCCTCCCCCACCCCTTCTCCAAGCCCAGCTTGAGGAGCAGCAGAGCCCTCTGTAAGTGACACCAACCCTAATTAATTAATGACTCCTCAGCGTCAGCTCTGGCTGCTGGGTTCGAAAGCAAGGCAGGAAAGGGAGACCAGGGCAGCATGTGGCCACTTCTGGTTAAATGCTGAAGGCTGCTGAGAGCTGGCTGGGTCATTCACCACCTCCCCCTGCTCTGGGCTGCAGCTGAGAAGTCAGAGATACCCTGGGAAGAGAAGATGGCGTGGGATCCACCCCTGCAGCATCCTTTCTCCTGGGCAAGGTCCTCCTGCCTCCTCTTGTCCTGCTCAAGAGCTGCTGTGGCACAGTTAATCGAGGTAAGGAGCATCTTGCTTTACAGAACAGGGGGGCTCAGCGGGGCCCAGGGGGGTGGCTTTTCCATGCACGTTATCCGGGGAGGGCAGAGAGCAGGGGATTTAAGGTGGCTCCGAGGAGTTAGAAGCTTCTTTGGGAGGTGTTTGGTGTTTTCTACAGGTTCAGTGCTAAAAAGTGCTGCTGGAACTCCAATGACTGCTGCTGAAGACAGTCAGCCCTTAAGGGCTCCTTTAAGCCCCCGAGAAGAACTTGGCACGGTGCAGAGGGTCAGAGTCAGAGCACAAGGTTTCCTAGCCCGGTGCAGTGTGTTCAACCACAGCCCCACAGCAGGAGTCCAGAGACAAAAGAGAGAAGGACCAAGCATGAGCCAGGTGCTCCAGTCCCTGGGCATACCTCTCAGGTGCTTGGGCTGCATTTTCCTTCCTCTGCTTCCCCCCCATTTCCTCAGGTTTGACTCCTGAGCTGATGTTCCTCACCCACAGCTCGATTTCAGAGCTTCCCCCTGAGGATGCCCTGAGGATCCCATGGCCCCAGCTCCCTGCAGCAAAGCTGGGATCAATCAGGAGGGAAAAGCAGCTTTGTAACACTCAGTTATAGCAGGGGCTGGAACTTTTGCTAGCACCAGTTTCAGAAGCAAGAATCCTGCCTGGAAAGACAGCCTGGGGAAAAGAAGGCTCCAGGGAGAGCTTAGAGCAGCCTTCTAGTACCTGAAGAGGGAAAGCAAGCTGGGGAGGGACTTTTGCTAAGGGCTTGGGGATGCCCTTATGGGGAATGGCTTTGAGCTGCAGGAGGGGAGATTTAGAAGGCATCCTTCACAGTGAGGGTGGAACAGGCTGCCCAGGGGGGTTGTGGATGTCCCCTCCCTGGAGGAGTTCAAGGGCAGGCTGGGTGAAGCCTTGAGCAGCCTGGGCCAGAGGGAGTTGCCCCTGCCCATGGCAGGGGTGTTGAAGCTGGATGATCTTCTAATCCAAGCCATTCTCTGCTGCTATGAATTAGAAGGCTGCCCAAACTTTGGCAGCCTGGAGGTTCCTAAGCCCTTCACCACTTTTTGTGAGTCATGGTAGGGGCAGCTGCTGGGTGGTGCTGTGCTGTTGTGTTCTCTCAGCAGAGCTTGCTCAGCTCAGAGCTCTGACTTACACTCAACTGCTGGAGAAGGGATCTGTGCAGGCACAGCTCTGGTGGGTTGACAGATGAAGAAGAGATGAGTTTAAAGACTCCTTTTCCCAGCCTGTTAAAGCTTGCCATCCATGTCTGCCCTGCCCCTCACCTGGCCTTTCACCCAGCCAGGGCTGGTGCCTGCAGCCCTTGGCTGCAGCTTTCAGCAGAAGCATTTTGTGCAATTGTGCTGAGTCAATAGAATCAGTTTGGGTTGGAAGAGACCTTTAAGATCATCAAATCCCACCAGGACCCGAGCTCTGCCAGGACACCACTAAACCATGGCCCTCAGCACCACATCTCCACAGCTTTGGAAGCCCTCCAGCAATGAAGGCTCCACCACTGCCCTGGGCAGCCTGGGCCAGGCCTTGACAACCCTCAGGGGGAAGAAATTGTTCCTTATGTCCAAGCTAAACCTTCCCTTGGCCAGCTTGGGACTATTTCCTCTTGCCTTATTCCTTGGGAGAAGAGATCAACCCTCAGCTGGCTCCAGCCTCCTCTGGAGGGCATTGTAGAGAGGCAGAAGTCTCCCCTCAGCCTTTTCTCCAGGCTCAACCTCCCCAGGTCCCTCAGACACTCCTCACAAGACCTATGCTCTAGACTCTTTGCCAGCTTCATTTCCCTTTCTTCATACCCTCATCCCCTGGTCCAACTATTACCCCAGCCCTCTGGCTGCCTCATTGCACACTCCCCAGCCTACCCTATCTGACCACAACACCCACAGCAACCCAGACCTGAACCTAAACCTCCTTTACAACCTCACACACAAAGCTGCTGTAGACATTTTCCACCTTTTTTGCTTCCCCCTCCCAAGCCCTTCAGCAGCTCTGAAGGTGACAAGTGAGGCAGAACTTGCTCTGACAGTGCACATTTCCCACAGCATGCTCTGCTGAGCCCAGGCAGCTGTGCAGGCACAGCATCCACCCCACCAAGGAAGGTGCTCCCCTTCCTCAGCAAGTCTGCTGATGACCCCAAGCTCTGGGGTGCAGCTGACAGGCTGGAGGGAAGGATCCATCCAGAGGGACCTTTGACAGGCTGCAGAGAGGTGAGCCCAGGACAGCCTCATGAGGTTCAGCAAGACCAAGGGCAAGGTCCTGCAGCTGGGTTGGGGCAATCCCAGGCACTGATACAGGCTGGGCAGGGACTGGCTGGAGAGCAGCCCTGGAGAAAAGGACCTGGGGGTGCTGGTGGAGGAGAAGCTCAGCAGGAGCCAGCAGTGAGCACTTGCAGCCCAGAGAGCCAAGCAGAGCCTGGGCTGCAGCAAGAGAAGCAGAGCCAGCAGGGCCAGGGAGGGAATTCTGCCCCTCTGCTCCACTCTGCTGAGACCACAGCTGGAGCTCTGGGGCCATTTCTGGAGCCTCTGTGCCAGGAAGGGTCTGGAGGTGCTGGAAGGTGTCCAGAGAAGGGCCAGGAGGATGAGCAGAGGGCTGGAGCTGCTCTGCTGGGAGGACAGACTGAGAGAATTGGGGTTGTGCAGGCTGGAGAGGAGAAGGCTCTGAGGAGACCTAATTGTGGCCTTCCAGGATCTGCAGGGGGCCCCAAGAAAGCTGGGGAGGCACTTTTGAGGGTGTCAGGGAGTGATAGGACTGGGGGGGATGGAGCAAAACTAGAAATGGGGAGATTGAGATTGGATGTTAGGAAGAAGTTGTTCCCCATGAGGGTGGTGAGAGCCTGGCACAGGTTGCCCAGGGAGGTGGTGGAAGCCTCCTGCCTGGAGGTGTTTGCAGCCAGGCTGGATGTGGCTGTGAGCAACCTGCTGTGGTGTGAGGTGTCCCTGGCCATGGCAGGGGGGTTGGGACTGGCTGAGCCTTGAGGTCCCTTCCAAGCCTGACAATTCTGTGACTCTGTTTCTCAGCTGCACACTTGGGAGGAGCTATCCTCAAAACAAGACAAAAGGGGAATGACAGCAATTGTTGTTACCCCCCCTGCCATTTGATGTCCTGCTGCACTCACAGCAGCCTTTCATTAGAGCTTGTCTACTTATTGCAGATCAGAAGGAACAAATCTCCTCTGAAAACACAAGCTGCATGGCAGCTTGGCTGCCAGCTCTCCAAAAATGAGATTAAAGGAGCAATCAGTTTCTGTAGTTCCACAAGCAGATGAATTCCAGGTGGCTCTGGAGAGCTGCAAGTTCTTTCTGCATCCAACAATTACACAATGTGCTTGTCCTGAATAATTCAATCTGTGCCAAGCCAGCCTACCAAAACCAAATGGAGAGACAGTGGCCTGCTGGAGCAGGGCCAGGGGAGGCCACAGCAGTGCTGGCAGGGCTGGAAGCCCTCTGCTGGGAGGCCAGGCTGGGCTTGGGCAGCATGGAGAGGAGAAGGCTGCAGGGAGACCTTCTGGAGGCCTTCAGTGCTTCGAGGGCTGAGCAGAGAGCTGGGGACAGAGTTTGGAGCAGTGCCTGCTGTGACAGGTCAAGGGGTGGTGGTTTGAAATAAAAGAAGGAGATTCAGACTAATGGAGAAAGACATTTTTTGTGCTGAGGGTGCTGAGAGCCTGTCCCAGGCTGCCCAGGGAGCTGGGAGCTGCCCCATGCCTGGCACAGTGCAGCTCAGGCTGGTTGGGGCTGGGAGCAGCCTGCTCTGGCTGCAGGGGCTTGGAGTGGATGAGCTTTACAGGTCCCTTCCAACCCAAAGCATTCCATGATCCTATTCTCTGGTTCCTGTCTGCTCAGGGTCACCCCTGGGCTCTGGCAGGGTTTCCTCTCCACTGCAGAGGATTTTGATGGCCTCACTGGGCAAGCTTTGCCTTCATGGATGGCACATTGTCCCTCTTCTCCTTGTTCCTTGAGAGGCAGAGGGCAGCCTTCACTTAAAGCTCAGCCTCCCTAAGTCTCTGTGGCCCTTGGGTGTGCACTTAGGAATAAACTTTGCCAGTTCTTCCTTTCTGCTGCAGGGAGAGCAACAACAGAAGCAGCATTCACACCAAAGCCCTTGAAATGTAACATCTTTCACCATTTTTTCCTCTCTGCTGCTTAATGAAGCAAAGAAAAAACCCTCCTGCCTCCAGCACCTCTCCCTTCTTGCCCTGGGGACAATGCCTCTGCTTCCCACCACTACCCCAGCAGTTTCTGCCTGCCTGAAATGAGTCACAAACAAAAGGTCCAGTGTCAAACTGTTCTGACCTGAAACAGCAACTGGCCTGGAAGTGATTTAATGTTTTGGAGTTCAGTAGGTGTTTTACAGCCCTGGGTGTCCAGTGCCAGCTCAGCTTTCAGACCCAGCTCCTTGTGGGGTGCTGTTTCCACCTCCCACCCCTTGCTGGGCACTTGGAGTTACTGCAGAGGTGATGCCTGCACAGCAGGCAGAGATTCTTTCTTCAGTGCAGCTCTGAGAGACACTGGGGTGAGAGGGATGTGCTCAGGCTCCATCACACCCAGGGGCATGCTCAGGGCTCCATCACACCCAGGGGCATGCTCAGGGCTCCATCACACCCAGGGACATGCTCAGGGCTCCATCACACCCAGGGACATGCTCAGGCTCCATCACACCCAGGGATGTGCTCAGGCCCCATCACACCCAGGGACATGCTCAGGGCTCCATCACACCCAGGGGCATGCTCAGGCTCCATCACACCCAGGGATGTGCTCAGGGCTCCATCACACCCAGGGGCATGCTCAGGGCTCCATCACACCCAGGGGCATGCTCAGGCCCCATCACACCCAGGGACATGCTCAGGCTCCATCACACCCAGGGGCATGCTCAGGCCCCATCACACCCAGGGATGTGCTCAGGGCTCCATCACACCCAGGGGCATGCTCAGGCCCCATCACACCCAGGGACATGCTCAGGCCCCATCACACCCAGGGGCATGCTCAGGCTCCATCACACCCAGGGACATGCTCAGGCCCCATCACACCCAGGGGCATGCTCAGGCCCCATCACACCCAGGGACATGCTCAGGCTCCATCACACCCAGGGGCATGCTCAGGCTCCATCACACCCAGGGACATGCTCAGGCCCCATCACACCCAGGGGCATGCTCAGGCTCCATCACACCCAGGGACATGCTCAGGCTCCATCACACCCAGGGACATGCTCAGGCCCCATCACACCCAGGGGCATGCTCAGGCTCCATCACACCCAGGGACATGCTCAGGCCCCATCACACCCAGGGGCATGCTCAGGCTCCATCACACCCAGGGACATGCTCAGGCTCCATCACACCCAGGGACATGCTCAGGCCCCATCACACCCAGGGGCATGCTCAGGCTCCATCACACCCAGGGACATGCTCAGGCTCCATCACACCCAGGGGCATGCTCAGGCTCCATCACACCCAGGGACATGCTCAGGCTCCATCACACCCAGGGACATGCTCAGGCCCCATCACACCCAGGGACATGCTCAGGCCCCATCACACCCAGGGGCATGCTCAGGGCTCCATCACACCCAGGGGCATGCTCAGGCTCCATCACACCCAGGGACATGCTCAGGCCCCATCACACCCAGGGACATGCTCAGGCTCCATCACACCCAGGGACATGCTCAGGCTCCATCACACCCAGGGACATGCTCAGGCTCCATCACACCCAGGGACATGCTCAGGCTCCATCACACCCAGGGACATGCACAGGCTCCATCACACCCAGGGACATGCTCAGGCCCCATCACACCCAGGGACATGCTCAGGCTCCATCACACCCAGGGACATGCCACCTAGCAGGGTTTGGGAACTGTTTGGACCTGATGATCTTAAAGGGTCTTTTCCAACCCAAATGTTCTATGATGATACCATCCAGTCTTCCCTGGCAGCAGATGTGGTGCCAGCACAGCTAGGGAAACCTGCCATGGTGGGTAATAAAGCAGGAGAGAGGCCAGGGTGCCATGAACATAGTCCTTGGCTTCCACTTCAGATAACCACCCCCCCAAAGCAGGTCTGCAGGGTTTGAGCCGTTGGACACCCAAAGTGTGGGACAGCAATGGGACCCCAGCCCCTGTCCAGTCTCCTGCTAGAGAGCCATTTGATCTCTAGGACACCCCAAAACCATTCCTGGCTCTTTCCCCTACCCCTACTCCCAGAAACCAAGCAAAAGGATTGGATTTCAAGGGCAGGATTTACCTGCCCTGAAGAAGACCTCTAGAAACTGGATGCCCAAATCTGAGCTAGAACCACGAGCTCCACCTAACAACCACTGGTGAGAAAGGCTCAGTCCTGCATCAGACCAAGGTGAGCTTCCTCAGGGGGATGAATAGCCCCAGGGCAGTGCCACTTGCAGCCACGAGGAACCCTGGAGTAATTAGTTGAGGCTTAAGTACATGTACCACACATTGTACAGCAGCCAAGGAAGGGGAGATGCATTCTATGCAGAGGCAGATGTGTAGCCTGAAGGGTAAGACACAGCAGTTGTATCTGCAGCCTTGGCATCGACAAGTCACAGGTGGTGATGGTCTTAAAGCTCTTTTCTCACCCAAACTACTCCAGGATTTTGAAGTGCCTCAGTTTCCATAGAAGCTGCAACCAATGCATCAACCCAAACTGTGCCCAGCCAGCCCCTGCTGCCCCTGGCAAGGCCCCAGCCCTGAATGCTGTGGTTCTGTCCTGTGGAGGACCTGGCCCCCAACTCAGAGCCCCAAGAATTCTGAGGTTACCAGCTTGCCTTGGGTGGGGAACCCATGCAGTCAGGGAGCAAAGGAGCTGTGAGGCCAGGCTGAGAGAGCTGGGCTTGGTCAGCCTGCAGAAGAGAAGGCTCCAGGCAGACCTCATAACAGCCTTCCAGGACTTACAGGAGAGATGAGGAGGCACAAGGGGTAAAGGCTTTAAACTGGAAGAGTGAAGATTTAGTTAGGTGCAAGGAAGAAAATCTTCCCTGTGAGGGAGGTGAGACACTGGCACAGGCTGCCAAGGGAAGCTGTGGCTGCCCCCTGCCTGGCTGGATGAGCCCTTGAGCAGCCTGACAGAGTGGAAGATGCCCTTGCCCATGGCATGGCAGTGGGATGGGTGTCACATGAGACATGGCTGGGTGGTGCTGAGCAGCCAAGGCAGCCTGGAAGAAACCAGCTCAGACAGCAGCCCTTCTCACCACAGATGGAGTCTTAATAGCAAGTCCCTGGGAGACAAAGCACTCCAGACTTGGCAGGAAGCTTCCTTCATTAGGAAGGGATGAAAATATGGTTTGTATTGAGCAAATGGGAAAGTAATTGGAGAGCAGCTCCAGCTCCACTTTGCGCAGTGGTGTCCATTACAGCTGGGTTTTAACAGCACTTTCATGGGGGAGAAGGAAGAAGCACTGCAGGGAACGAGATGCCTGCTCAGCAGAGGGGTCTGTTAGAAATGAACTGGGGCCAGGCCCTCTTCAGTGCTGCCCAGGGGCAGGACCAGAGGTAACAGGCACAAGCTGGAGCATAGGAAGATCCATCTGAAGATGAGGAGGACCTTCTTTACAGTGAGGGTTGTGGAGCACTGGAACAGGTTGCCCAGAGAGGTGATGGATTCTCCATCGTTGGAGTCAGTCAAAACCCACCTGGACACCATCCTGTGCAGCCTGCTCCATGTCAGGGCAGCTTTAGGCTGGAGGTGAGGAGAAAGTTCTTCACAAAGAGAGGAACTGGCCATTGAAATGTGCTGCCCAGGAGTCACTATCCCTGGAGGTGTTCAAAAGAGGATTGGATGTGGCACTTGGAGCCATGGTTTAGTTGTCAGGAGGTGTTAGGTATTAGGTTGGACTTGAGGATCTCTGAGGTCTTTTCCAACCTGGTTGATTCTATGCTAAAGCAGGAGGGTTGGACTCAATGATCTCCAGAGGTCCCTCCCCAGTCACTGCCACTCTGGGACTCTGTGTTTCCAGCTTCTATCAACACTGAACTGATAATCCATAGCAGCTCCTCCTTTCAGACAGGAGGCAATGAAGGTGTCCCCAGTAATGGAATTATTAAGGTTGGAAAAGACCCCTCCCTAAGATGACCAAGGCCAACCATGCCCAGTAAACCATGTCCTCACATACCTTCAGGGTAGGATGCAGGACTAAAGACTTGGAGAACAAGATGGACTTGGACTTGATGGTCTCCAAAGGTTCCTGCCAGCCCCTGCCATTCTGTAATCTGAAACACTGCCCTGTGGGGAGAGGCTGAGAGCCCTGGGGCTGTGCAGTCTGGAGGAGGCTGAGAGGGGATCTGATCAATTAATTCCATCAATAGCTGAGGGCTGGGGTTCAGGAGGGAGGGGACAGGGACAGGCTCTGCTCACTGTGCCCTGGGATAGGACAAGGGGCAAGGGATAGAAATTACAGCACAGGAGGTTCCACCTCAACAGGAGGAGGAATTTCTTCACTGTGAGGGTCCCAGGTCCCTGTCCCAGGCTGCCCAGAGAGGCTGAGGAGTCTCCTTCTCTGGAGCCTTTCCAGCCCCATCTGGATGCATTCCTGTGCAGCCTGTGCTAGGTCCTGCTCTGGCAGGGGGGGTTGGACTCGATGACCTCTGGAGGGCCCTCCCAACCCCTAACATCCTGGGATCTTGTGCCACTGGCACCTCTCTGACTCTTTTAGGCACCTTTGCAAGCCTCAAACCCTATTTCTGTTGATTTTTTGTTTTTCTTCTCCCTTCCCAGGCCACCACAGCACCCCCAAAAAAGAAACCAGACCCTGTGACCTCGGAGACGGTGGTGATCTGGGGGCTGCGGCTCTGGCAGGTGGTTGGTATCTTTGCCATCTTTGTCCTGGCAGTCAGTAAGTTGTAATTCTCTGCCTTGCACCAATCCAAGTAGGACTGGGTCCCAGAGGACTGCAGACCAGGTGGCCACGGAGGCCACAGGCTGAGGCTTTTTGGGCTACTCACTGAGTGAGGGTTGCAGCAGGGTGAGGTCTTGGGAGGAACCACAGATAGGTCACTTAGAAACACATGGATCAACAGGGCCTAGCTGAAAGAGAAACTACAGAGCCAGCATAGAGTCCCTGCAAGAGCTGGGACTGTGTTCAGCAGAGCATCAAGTGCATGTTATGGCCAGCCACCATACAAGGTCTGTGTGACCTCCTGTGGTGCCGTGCCACAGGCTGCAAGTTTGCAGGCACAGACAGAACTTGAGGTGTTCAGTGGCTAAGGAGGAGACTGAGGGAGGATCTTCTCAATGCCCAGCAATAGCTAAGAAGTTAAGAAGGATGTTGAGTTGCTGGAAGGTGTCCAGAGAAGGGCAACAAAGCTGGGGAGGGGTCTGGAGCACAGCCCTGGGAGGAGAGGCTGAGGGAGCTGGGGTTGCTTAGCCTGGAGAAGAGGAGGCTCAGGGGAGACCTCATTGCTCTCTCCAACTCCCTGAAGGGAGGTTGTAGCCAGGAGGGGGTTGGTCTCTGCTCCCAGGCAATCAGCACCAGAACAAGAGGACACAGTCTCAAGCTGTGCCAGGGGAGGTTTAGGCTGTGTTAGGAAGAAGTTCTTCCCAGCAAGAGAGATTGGCCATTGGGATGTGCTGCCCAGGGAGGTGGTGGAGTCACCATCCCTGGAGGTGTTTAGGAAGAGACTTGATGGGGTGCTTGGTTTGGTTGGAAAAGACCTCTAAGACCATTGAGTCCAACCATCAACCTAATGTCACCATGGCCATTAAACCCTGTCCCAAAGCCCCATGCCCACACAGCTTTTAAACACCTCCTCCAGGGATGGTGACCTGACTCCACCACCTCCCTGGGCAGCACATTCCAGTGCCTGACCACCCTTTCAGTAAAGATGTTTGGGCACCCAGCCCAAACTGCTACACTCATGTCCAACCTAACCCCCCTCCCTGGTGCAACCTGAGGCCATTTCCTCTCATCCTCTCACTTGTTCCTTTGGAGAAGAGACCAACTTCCACCTGGCTCCAACCTCCTTTCAGCCTCCTTTTCCCCAGGCTGAGCAACCCCGGGTCCCTCAGCTGCCCCTCACAAGACCTGTGACCCCTCACCAGCTTTGTTGCCTTGCTCTCTTTAAAGCAGCCATCCTCACATTCAAAGCAACTACTACCATCTCCCTTTGTTTCCTTTCCCCTCCTGGGCAAACACCACACCCTGCACCCAGCAATCTGAGGGACAGCAGCTTCTGCCCCTTGCCTGCTCTCCATCGACAAAGCTTCTGCCAATTTGTCACATGCCACAGCACCCTCTGCGAGCAGGCACAAGGAACTCCACCGAGCACCCTCCTGACTCCCTGGGAAAGAGGCACCAGACTCAGCAGCAGGAATTCAGAATGCACAGGCTGCTGGAGGAGTTTCTGTAGCTGCCTCTCCTCTATGTCCAGGGAGGGGGAAGGCAATTGCAAAGAGGCTTTCACCCAGTAGATCCAAGGGTTTGATTGTTTGGTTAGCAATTGGCTTTGGCAGTGCCAGGTTGCTTAGGGAAAGGCTGACAAGCACAGGCTGCCCAGGGAGGTGGAGGGGTGACCATCCCTAGGGCTGTTCAGGAAATGTGTGGCTGTGGCACTCTGGGACATGGTTTGATGGCCAGAGTGGTCTGAGGCTGAATGTTGGACTCAATCTCATAGAACCACAGAATCACCAAGGTTGGAAGAGACCTCAAAGATCATCGAGTCCAACCTGTCACCACAGCCCCCATGACTAAACCATGGCCCCAAGTGCCACATCCAATCCCCTCTTGACCACCTCCAGGGATGGTGACTCCACCACCTCCCTGGGCATCTCAGAGGTCTCTCCCACCCCAAGCAGTTCTGTGGTGCTATGCAAGCAGTCAGCTTTGCAAAACCCACTAAGCACAAGGTGAAGATACCAACTCTGCACCAGGTCTGTGCCCCCAGATCAGAAGAAGGCAGTTGCAAACACAATGACATCAGAACCACCCCAGCAGGCAGGCAGCTCTCACCAGTTCCTCGTATCTCGCTCCAGCAACATCCTCCTCCTCCTCCTTTCCTTTGTGGTCTCCAAAGCATTGATGGTTCCCCAGCTTTACAAGCAAAGCTTGGAGCCTCAGGAGCAGACAGGTTTTTGGGTGAGTGAGCTCTTGGAAGCTTCCTTGCTGTCAGCCCAGACAAGCAGGCAGTGCTCAACTCTTCTGATGGGACAAGAGCTGGAGAACAGCTGCAGTAAGGTTTCCTTTTCTTGGTTCCAGGAGCAGCTTCCCAATCAGAGCAAGAAGACAGCACAAACCTCTCACAGCACTAACCTCTCACAGCACAAACCTCTCACAGCACTAACCCTCTGCCCCAGAAAACAGAAGAGCATCCTTCTTCCCAGGGCTCCTCAGAGCCTGCCCATGATGCCCCTGGCTCATTATCTCACCTTGTTATCAAGGGTGTGCCTGCTTTGTCATGTGAATTCAGGAGGAGTAAAGGAGGATGGGGAGAGGAAGTGAGAAGTTCAGGACACTGAGTGGTTCAGTCTGGGTGACTGGGTAACGTTTGAACTGGATTCCTTTCAGATGAGATGGAAATAGAAGGTCCTAGATGTGCAGGATAACTGCTCAGGGCAACCACAGGACCCGACTGGAGTTCCCCACCTGAATTCAGGATCCTCCGTGCTCTTCCACCCCACAAACCTGCTCCTGCTGAGTGACCGAGCCTGCAGACACAGGTGTCATAGAATCCCAACGTGGTAGGGGTTGGAAGGGACCTTAGGAGAGCATCCAGTCCAACCCCTCTGCTAAAGCAGGGCACCCCCAGCAGCTTGCCCAGGAGCACAATGCCCAGAGGGGGTTTGGAATCTCTCCAGGGAAGGAGACTCCACAACCTCTCTGGGCAGCCTGGGGCAGGGCTCCAGCACCCTCACAACAAAGGAATTTCTCCTCCGGTTCAGATGGAACCTCCTGGGGTCCAGTTGGTGCCCTCTGCCCCTTATCACCACTGAGCAGAGTCTGGCCCCAGCCTCTTGCCCCCAGCCATTAGCCACTGATGTGCCTTGCCCAGATGCCCTCTGGGGCTGCTCTTCTCCAGGCTCAACAGCCCCAGGGCTCTCAGCCTTTGCTCCTCACACAGACGATGCATTTCTCCTCTCAATCCGATCGAGGTGTGGTTTCCAACGCCTGCTCTTCACAACTTCCACGAGATGGCAACATTGCATAGCAAAAGGCATAACGAAAGGGGAAGAACTTCCTGATATCCAATCTGAAGCTCCCCATTTCTAGTTTTGTTCCATCCCCCTCCCCAGTCCTATCACTCCCTGACACCCTCAAAAGTCCCTCCCCAGCTTTCTTGTAGCCCCCTTCAGATCCTGAAAGGCCACAATTAGGTCTCCTGGGAGCCTTCTCCTCTCCAGACCAAGCTGGGGAGGCGATCTGAGGAGATCTTCTGACTTATCATAGAATCGTCAGGGTCAGAAGGACCCTCAAGGGTCATTCAATTCCAACCCCCCTGCCACGGGCAGGGACACCTCACACTGGCTCAGGCTGCTCAGAGCCACCAAGCTTTTCTAGGCAAGCTACAAACCAAAGGGAGCAACTCTGAGCTCTATCCAGCAGAGGCCAGAAGATACTAAAGGTGTGCACACCTTTTAGCAGAAGGCTTTTCTGCCTCTCCTGCAGCAGCTGAAAACCAGCATCCTGGGAAGGCCTCTCCCCACCAGCCCCATCTCAGCTGCAGAATCACAGAAACATTCAGGTTGGAACAGAGCCTCAGCATCACCAAGTCCAGCCCAGAACCCTGCTCTGCAAGGGTCACCCCCAAACCATAGCCCCAAGCACCACATCCAAACCGCCTTGAAACACAGCCAGGGTTGGCAACTCCACCACCTGCCTGGGCAGCACATCCCAGTGCCTGTTTCTGCTCTGTGTTGGGATTGTGCTATGAGAGAAGGAAAATCTGGGGAGTGAGGCAGCCCACAGGGGAAAACACAGGCAGCAGCACATGCAGAGCATCAGCCAGGCCATGCTGGGGGTATAGGCTTCAGGGCTGTCTGTGCCATCACCCAATTCCTATTCATCTCCTAAAACACCAGGAACATCCAATCTTTTTGCTGCTACTGCAGCTCATTTTTAAAGCAAACACAACCTCTCCAGGGGGTAAAAAGCCCTACCAAATCTGGGCAGAAAGGGAAGGCAACAAATGGTTCTGTGATTCCACACCCATCAGAGCTACTCACTGCTGCTCCTCTGCCTCCAAGCTTGCAGCGCAGTCATTGTCCTCCTTGGTTAAAGGAAACCTTGCCTTTGGGTTATTTGAGTCAGGTCGAGCGAGAGAGTCCCAGCTGAGCCTTGAAATCCTTATCAGGGCTGTCTCTGAGCACCAGGCATCCCCCAGCTTCTCTGGATGGCTTCTCTGGTTGATAAGATAGGAGACCACTTGAGGAGCAGACACAAGAGCTGCCCCTGAACTTTCCTTGGAGAGTCTTTGATGAGACAAAAAGCAGACAACTAACTAAGAAGAGATTAGCTGTCAGGAGGGTTTGATTCACTCAGGTCATTGGTATCTGGTTTCTGGGTCTTGCTTTTGGGTGGTTTTGGGTGGCTCTGTGAAGGCTGTAAACACGGAACTGAAGCTCAAAGGTGTCACCCTGCTAGGCTGGGATTGAGTCATAGCCTTGGAATCTTGCACAGCCTGTTTCCTCCACACAGACTGAGGACCTTGCCCAAAAGCATTACCCTTTGCCATGCTTCTGGCACAAACCCCTCAGTCTTTGTGGCTGTGATGGAGGAGGAGGTGATCCTCATCCATCCCTAGGAAAAGCAGCACTTGGCCCAAGGCTTGCTCATTGTCCTCTCCACTGACTCACCCTTTTCTTTGACATCACAACCACCATCAAGGTTCTTAAGCAGGCCTTCAGGTTGCTGATTTTCCCCTCTGGGTGTTACTTTGGTTTCAAAGTCTGCTGGTTTCCTTCTTCACATACAGCCCCAGGCCTGTGGACAGCAGCCCAGGAGGGAAGATGCAGGCAGCACCTCTCGGAGCAATGCCCTGCTGATTCCTGCAGAGGCAATTCAACAACCCTCACAGTAAAGAACTTCTTCCTTAGGTCTGGGTGGAAATTCCTTTGCTGCAGTTTCTGCCCATTGCCCCTTGTCCTTTCACAAAGGAACCACCATGGCTGAAGTGTTCCAGTTGCTATCTAGTGAATATTCCTTCTCCTGGATAACAAACAAGCTGTGCTGTACTATCATGTCACCTTAAACTCCCCCAGCTCTGCATGCTCACATGCCCAAGAATTAGCTGTTGTGATCCCTATCAGCTCAAAAGCTTTGGAGATGCCATTGCCTGAGGCTGGCTGGTCTCAAAAGTGTCAGCTGTCAGGTCACAGAGGCTGTGTCTGGAGCTACAAGGGGAAGAACTGGGGTGTTAGACCGTGGTGGGACTCTAAACCACCTTTGCTGTATCATAGTATCATTCAGGGTTGGAAGGGACCACAAGGATCATCCAGTTCCAACCCCCCTGCCATGGGCAGGGACACCCCACACTAGATCAGCCTGGCCAGAGCCTCATCCAGCCTGGTCTTAAACACCTCCAGGGACTCCTTCATCCTCCCACCCACTCAGTGGACCTTCAGACTCAAGGCAATGTGGTCATGGAGAGCAGAGGTGGACTCTGGCAACAGAGATGGAGACTTACAGAGCACTGTCCCAGGCTGCCCAGAGAGGCTGTGGAATCTCCTTCTCTGGAGAGACTGCAAAGCCACCTGGGCAGGCTGCTGTGGGTGCCCTGCTTTGGCAGGGGGTGTTGGACAGGATGATCTGCAGAAGGCACTTCCAACCCCCACCCTGCTGGGATTCTGGGATTCAATGACCAGCCCTACAAACAGCCACCCAAGAGCTCATTTCCTAGAGAGTTTAATAGCCCTCCCTGATTATTACAGCATCACAATTAGACAGTAATTAACACTGCCATGATCATGTGGAACAGTCAGAACACCAAAGCTCTTCCCTGCTGCAAGCATCACTGTAGTCAGAGTCACACATTTCCAGGCTCCTCAAAGAGCATTTACCCAGCAGTGCTACATTTAACATGCAGTGGAATAAATCTGCATGCATTGCTTACATTATTAACAACAGCCTGGCTCCTTAATTAACTCAGAACAGCACAAGCTAGGTGGCTAGATGTTAATTGCCTGCTCCACTGGCAGGCTCTGTCTTTCAGCTTCAAAGGGAGCTGTGTACTGCAGCCAGTTTCTCAGAATCTCAGTCTGGTTCTGGTTGGAAAGGACCTTTCAAGTCCACCTAGCCCAAAGCCCTGCAGCCAGCAGGGACAGCTGCAGCCAGAGCAGGTTGCTCAGAGCCCCAACCTGATCTGCAATGGTGCCAGGGATGGGGCAGCTCCCACCTCTCTGGGCAGCCTGGGCCAGGCTCTCACCACCCTCCATATGAACAATGTCTTCCTTCTCTCCAAGTCTGAATCTCCCCCTTTGAGTTCAAACCATCACCTCTTGTCCTGTCACTTACACACCCAGCCAAAAACTCTGTCTCCAGCTTTCCATTCCATTTCTTAAACCCTTCCTTTCTCAGCCCCAGCCCTGAGCAGTCCCTGGAGAAGAGATTTCACATCTTACCCAGTTGTTTATTTCCTTCTTGATTTTGGTTTCTTAAACTTACTGCCCCAGCTAAACTAGAAGCAACTGTGTGGTTGCTGATGAGCTAAATTCACTTAAGTGAAAAGAAACAAGAGGCCAGGAACAGGAGAACTTGGCCCCATGGATATTTAGCCTAAGCTCATCAAGCTGCTTCCATGGTCTTTTGCATAACTTCTTTAAGTGGCCTCAATCATGGAAGAAAATATTTTAGCTCAGGCCAGTGGAAGCAAACAGCCAGCCCCTGCTGGGTTGCAAGCACCTGGTTGTTTATGATGGCAGTGATCTGTTTGCCACTGGCTCTCTGGCTGCTCTCTGAATGGAAGGGTTTGGGGGGCACTCCTCAGCTCCTCCAAACCCAACAGCGTTGGGAATGCAGCCTGAATCAGACATGGGCCCTGGGAAAAATGATGGAAACCTGCCAACAACTCATGCCCACATTCTCCACTTCTTTTGGGCACACTAAGAAGAATGTGACCAGAAGGTTGAGGGAGGTTCTCCTCCCCCTCTGCTCTGCCCTACTGAGGCCTTTGCTGGAGGACTGGGTCCAGTTCTGGGCTCCCCACTGCATGAGAGACAGGGAACTGCCAGAGAGAGTCCAGGGCAGGCTGGGAAGCTGCTGAGGGGCCTGGAGCAGCTCTGGGAGCAGCAAAGGCTGAGAGCCCTGGGGCTGAGAGCCTGCAGCAGAGCAGCCCCAGAGGGCAGCTGAGCACTGCTCATCAATGGCTAATGGGTGGAGGCAAGAGGCTGGGGCAAGACTCTGCTCAGTGGTGCCCAGGGACAGCACAAGGGGCAGAAGGCACAGACTGGAACCCAGGAGGTTCCATCTGAACAGGAGGAGGAATTTCTTTGTTGTGAGGGTGCTGGAGGCCTGTCCCAGGCTGCCCAGAGAGGTTGTGGAGTCTCCTGGTGTGGAGAGATTCCAAACCTCCCCTGGGTGTTGTGCTCCTGGGCACTGTGCTGTGGGTGCCCTGCTGGAGCAGGGGGATTGGACTGGATGCTCTCCAGAGGGTCTCCCTTCCAAGCTCTCCATGCTGGGATTCTGGGATACTTCAAAAATCCAGGGAGGAACAAGCCTCAGAGCTCTTTGCTATTGCCTGAGTCAGGGATTTTAGTTCATGATGGAGAATGTGTCTGCTGCAACACTTCTTTTGTCATCTCAGACAGCCCAAAGTTGACTTCTTCAACCCACTCATTCCACAATGACCACCAAGTGTTTGTTAGCTTCTGGAGAAATCACATTGCACATGATCAGCCTGGCAGGAAGGGTAAGAACCTATTTGATAGCTTGTCAGCTTGAATCTTCAGTGTGGAAAGAGAACACCATGTGCTGGATCAGACCTGACTTTCCAATTTACAATACAAATGCTCCTTCAGAGGAAGGAAGAATTCAGCTGGGGCTGTCAGGGAGCTGAAAAGGTGTGGGGGGGGGGGGGGGGGGGGGAAGGGGAGAAACAAAAACCACAACAGAATATTTTAGAAGGCAGAGAGCAAAGCAATCCACAGCTTGTTACTGAAGAAGAAAAAGGCTGTGGTTTAATTTTGCAGTGTCACAAACCAGGGATTAGAGCTGGGGAGCTGAGAAACTGAGGAGAATTGGAAATGACTCCACTGGGTTTTGTCACACAGGATCCCTCTTCTGCTGCTTGATGAGGTTTGATAGCAGAGAAGCACAGAATCATAGAAGTGATTGCTTTATTTGAAGGTGACCTTCATGGTCATCAAGTCCAACCCTTAACCCAGCACTGCCAGGTCACCACTAAGCCATGGCCCTCAGCACCACATCCCCACAGCTTTGAAACCCCCTCCAGGGATAGGGACTCCATGGGGACACCTTGCCAAGCTCTTGAAGGAGGAAATTGTTCCTCATGCCCACCTTCAACCCTGCCCAAAAGCCAGTGCCCAGCTTTCTGATCAGCCCCTTTTAAGTCCTGGAAAGCCACCAGAAGGTCTCCCTGCAGCCTTCTCTTCTCCAGGCTGCCCAAGCCCAACTCTCTCAGCCTGGCCTCGCAGCACTCCATTCTCTGACCATTTTTGTGGCCTCCCCCAGCTTCTCCCTGCTGCCTGCCGGCTGCAAATGGCCCAGCTGGAGCTACTGACTAACCTGAGCGCTCCTGCTCCCCTCTGTGCCTTGGCAGTTATCACCCTGTGCTGCATCTTCAAGTGCCGGATCCCCCGCACCAGGAAGGAGATCGAGGCGCGCTACGCCCAGCGGCAGGCGGCCAAGAACTACGCAGACAAGCTGGACACGGTGCCCCCTCTCAACGAGCTGACTGAGATCCCTGGAGGTACTTCCCATGCCCTACCCCTGCACCTGACACCCACCCCTGCTTCTGGTGCCTGGGAGGATGACCATGAGCCAGCAGTCTGCTCTTGTGGCCAAGAAAGCCAATGGCATCCTGGGGTGGATTAGAAGGGCTGTGAGCAGTAGGGCAAGAGAGGTTCTCCTCCCCCTCTGCTCTGCACTGGTGAGGCTGCAGCTGGAGTGTTGTGGCCAGTTCTGGGGCCCTCAGGTCACAAGAGACAGGGAGCTGCTTGAGAGAGTCCAGTGCAGAGCATGAGGATGAGGAAGGGAGTGGAACACCTTCTGTACGAGGAGACTGAGGGAGCTGAGGGCTCTGTAGCTTAGAGGAGACTGAGGTGACTTCATCAATGGTTATAAAGCTGTGCAGGGTGAGTGCCCAGAGGCTGGAGCCAGGCTCTGCTGGGTGCTGCCCAATGCCAGCACAAGGGGCAGTGGTGGAAGCTGAGGCAGAGGAAGTGCCATGTGAACATCCTCTCTAAGGATGACAGAGCCCTGGAGCAGGCTGCCCAGGGGGGTTGTGGAGTCTCCCTCTGTGGAGATATTCAAAACCCAGCTGGGTGTGTTCCTGTGTGCTCTGCTCTGGGTGCTCCTGCTCTGGATGAGCTTTGGAGGTCCCTTCCAGCCCCTGAAATTCTGTGACTCCCTGTGCTTGAATGCAAAGGGCTTGGTCCTTCCTCAGTGTAAATCACTGTGCTTCCTCGGGTACAACGACTGAGAGTTTCCTGGTGCCCTGTTTGGATGGCCAAGGGTCCTTCTGTCACTGCTCTCTGCTCCCCTCACTCATCTTTCCTCATTCTGTAGGCTCTACTGAAACTCTCCTAACTCTCTCTGGACATGTCCAGTCCAGACCTCTCAGCTCCCTGCCTGTGGTGAAAGAAGAAGATGAAATGACTCTGCAAGGACATTAGGGGACTGCCTTCCTGTCTGTCTGTCTGTGGCTTCCCTTTTCTGATGAGATCCATCACACCTTGGACTCTCCACTGCTCACTTCCCTCTCTGCATTTGGCCTCTTCTTTTCTCAATACCTTTTTAGGAACTGTTGTTTTTCCTTTCATCTTTCCTGGGTCTCTGCAAGCCTTGTGCTCCACAGCTTGGTAAGAACTGAGAAGCTCCTTAGCTCCAGGTGGCTTCAGTCTCTGAGACTGGTGAAGGAGGCAGACAGCAGCACTGCAGAGATTTTGGCCCACACCAGCAAAAAAAAAGAGAGAAAATAATAAAAAGATCCAGGACTAAGTGCTTAGCAGCAGGAACTCCACATGCCAGGGGGCCTCAGACATCTCACTGTGCCTGAGGAGGGCCAGACCAACCTCTGGAGCTGAGCCCAGCTGGTATGACTGAGTCCTTGTCCATACAGGTTCATAGATTCATGGAATGGTTTGGGTTAGAAGGGACCTTGAAGATCATCTGGTTACAGCCCCCCTGCCATGGGCAGGGACACCTCTCAGCTAGATTTGGCTGCTCAAAGCCTCATCCATCCTGGCCTTAAGCACCTCCAGGGAGGGGGCATCCATTGTTTTAATCTCCTCTCTAGTCACAGGTCACCCCAAGTTCTAGTTGGACCAGCAGGAGCAGAGAGGTCATCCTGCCCTGTGCTCAGCACTGCTCAGGCCACACCTTGAGTCCTGTGTCCAGTTCTGGGCTCCTCAGGTTAGGAAAGATGTTGAGATGCTGGAAGGTGTCCAGAGAAGGGCAACAAAACTGGGGAGGGGTCTGGAGCACAGCCCTGGGAGGAGAGGCTGAGGGAGCTGGGGTTGCTTAGCCTGGAGAAGAGGAGGCTCAGGGGAGACCTTCTTGGTGTCTACAACTCCCTGCAGGGAGGTTGTAGCCAGGTGGGGGTTGGTCTCTTCTCCTAGGCAGGCAAGCAGCACCAGAACAAGAGGACACAGTCTCAAGCTGTGCCAGGGGAAGGTTAGGCTGGAGGTGAGGAGAAAGTTCTTCCCAGCAAGAGAGATTGGCCATTGGAATGTGCTGCCCAGGGAGGTGGTGGAGTCACCTTCCCTGGAGGTGTTCAAGAGGGGATTGGATGTGGCACTTGGAGCCATGGTTTAGTTAGTCAGGAGGTGTTGGGTGACAGCTTGGACCTGATGATCTCTGAGGTCTTTTCCAACCTTGTTGATTCTATGATTCTATGTGATCCCAAGGCAAGTTTGCAGTGAGGTGCAGGTGAGATGTTTCTGTTCCTTCTTGTGGAAGGACAGAACTGCACCTTGTGTGAGCACTGCTGGGAAATGCTTGGGGGCTGTGTCCATGGAGCAGTTCCTACCCACAGGAGACATTTCCTCTGATAGATGCACAACTCAGCTCCTGAAATTAACTCAGTTCTGCTTTATCTCCTTACTCTACCTTCTCAAAACAGACAGGAAAAGCCACTAGGCAGTGAGCAAAACACCTGCAAGGGCCAAGCACCAGCAGAGGGACTTTCCCCTTGCCCAATTTTTGCCAGCAGGGAGCAGGAGCTTTGCCCTCTTCCTGGCTTATGTCAACACAAGCTAACTGCTTTTCTCTTTCCTCTTTTCCCACCCTTGCATACAGGTCAGCCTGCAGAAGAGAAAAAGGAAGAGGAAGTTCCCACTGTGTCTGGAAAAGTGGACAAGGCTCAGGGCAAGAAAGATGGATCCAAGGACTCCAAAAAGAAGGATGGTGAAAAAGACCAGAAAGAAGAATCCAAGAAGGAAGGGAAGGAGGGGGCCAAAAAGAAGGAAGGGGAAAAGGGAGAAAAAGGAGAAAAGGAGGAGAAGGGAGAGAAAGGTGACAAGAAGCAAGGTGCTGGGAAGAAAGGTGAAAAAGAAGGTGAAGCATCAAAATCAGGAGGAGGCAGCAAAAGCAATGGCAAGGCTGGTGGGAATGCCAAAGCCCCAGCAAAGAAGAAGTGACCTTGCTAAAAGACAGTGCTGGAAGCCTTTTGGGGAGGGACACTGGCGAGTCCCTGTGGGAAGAGCACTGGGAGCAGGCAGGAGATGCTGCCTCCATCTTCTCAGGCTGCTGAGTGCTGCTGGATGTGTGCATTTGTTACCTTCTGAAGACCAAGTCACTGGTGTTTGGCCACCAGAGAAAGACCTGGCCACAGCTAACACTGTGCAGAGCTGCATGATAGCAACAGCTGCAACCCAGGAGCAGCCTGGGGTGAGAACAAGGACCTTGGATCAGCACAGAGCCTGGAGTGGGAACAAGGACTTTGGATCAGCAAGGAACCTGGAGTGGGATCAGGGACTTTGGATCAGCAAGGAACCTGGAGTGGGAACAGGGACTTTGGATCAGCAAGGAACCTGGAGTGGGAACAAGGACTTTGGATCAGCAAGGAACCTGGAGTGGGAGTCAGGACTTTGGATCAGCAAGGAACCTGGAGTGGGAACAGGGACTTTGGATCAGCATGGAACCTGGACTGGGAGTCAGGACTTTGGATGAGCATGGAAATGCATATGGATGAATAAGTAAACAAATGGGAGGCCAGGACCTCCCATTAGGAGGACCTTAAGAAGCCTGATCAGTATTTACTGGCACTCAGCTCACAGGATCATCACAGAATCAACCAGGTTGGAAGAGACTTCCAAGGCCATCAAGCCCAAGCAATCACCCAACCCTAACTAATCAACTAAACCAAGGCACTAAGTGCCTCATCCAGTCTCTTCTTAAACACCTCCAGGGATGCTGAGCCCACCACCTCCCTGGGCAGCCCATTCCATCGGGCACTTGGGCAGCAGAAATGGCTCTTTCACTCCAGAACCCTAATCCATGTTGACTTTTCTTCTTCTTTCTGTGAAGAACTTCTTTCCAGGCTCAGGCCTAGACTCCCCCTTGCACAGCCCTGGCTCATCTGAGGGCTTCATCCACTTGTTTCCACCTGGTGAGGGTGGCAACTAAATGGGTGGGATGGAGGAGATCTATTCCTGGGGCTTGCAGACTCCCAGGGGAATCTGCTGCCTAGCAAAATGTGTCCTGATGCCTGATGGAGAGAAGTTAATTTACAGCCATGGTGCAAACCTGGAGTGTTTTCCCTTAGCTTGAAGAACAGAGCTCAGGTGGAATCTGGAAGCCAGATCTCAGAGGATGTAAACTATGGCTGCTGGACAGGAGCACAGTGGCCAAGGGCAGCCTGCGAGCTGCTCTTTACACCACCAGATGGTGAGATTGCACTGGGGAAACGACAGCCAGCAGCTGCTGAAGCTTTGCAGTGTCACCAAGCCTGGGGACAGCCTGATTTCTCTGGAAACATCGACGAGACGACAAATCCCAGCACCCAGAAGCAAGGTTTAGGTCCCAAGGCTCAGACATCCAGGCAGTAATGAAAATGAGCCCCAGAGGTGCACGACGAGGGTGGTGTGAAGAGAACAGACAGCTGCTAGGACCGAGGGCTTGGAGGATCCTCTGCTTTACTTGTTCCACAGCTTTCCACTAGAGGGGACCTCGTTCGTCCCTTCCTAATATGTGGAGACAGCTTTGAAAGCAGCTTGTGCTGGATGTGTTTTGCCTTGTTTGTGTTGCTAAAGCAGGCCTGGTGTTGGTAATACCTCCCTTTTTTGCCACCTGAAGAAGACCTCCACGGCATTGATTTATCTACCTGAGCCATCATGTCATCTTCCAGTGTTGTTCTGCCACTGGTTAAGAGAGGGGAGGGTTCAGGTGACAGTAGCTTGATGCTGCCAGGACATCACTGGTGAAAGAGACATCGAGGAAAGAGTCACTGGTGGATAAAACTGATGCCAAGGGGTTGAGGTGAGGATCTTAAGTCTGGATGAGCAGGTCAACAGGAGGGGGTGGAAAGAGGAAGCCTTTAAATTTCTTTCCTGGTTCACCTTATTGCTGCCTACAGCTACCTACAGAGGGGATTGGATGTGGCACTTGGAGCCATGGTTTAGTAGTCATGAGGTCTTGGGTGACAGGTTGGACTTGATGATCTCTGAGGTCTTTTCCAACCTTATGGATTCCTTTCATTGGGATGCTCCTCACAGCTCTTTCGAGGTTGTGATTCCAGGGAACAGGAAGTCTCCTCTTAGCTTAGGGCCAGGAAAGTCCTCCAGAAGACTTTCACTACATACTTCACCATCTGGCTATCACCTAGGACCATAGGCTGGGCTGCAGAGACCTTTGGCTAGTCTAATGATGGAAGGACACTGGACTTTGGTGGCTTTGGGACAGACAGCCTGTGCTTCTGAGGGGCACTGGGTACAAACAGGAGAGTTCACTTGAGCTTCAAGAGAAAATTCTTTGCTCTGAGGGTGCTGGAGCCCTGTGCCAGGCTGCCCAGAGAGGGTGTGGAGTCTTCTTCCCTGGAGAGATTCCAAAGCCCCCTGGGCACTGTGCTCCTGGGCCAGCTGCTGTGGGTGCCCTGCTGGAGCAGGGGGGTTGGACTGGGTGAGCTCCAGAGGTCCCTTCCATTCTGCAATTAATTTCACCTTCTTTCCCTGGATCAATTTGAAAAGATCTCCTCCCCAGCCCTCTTCTCCAGACCCTTCCCCAGCTTTGCTGCCTTCCTCTGGACCTGCTCCAATACCTCCATGACCTTCTTGGAGTGAGGGCCCAAAACTGACCCCAGGATTTGAGGTGTGCTTTCACCAGTGCCCAGTCCAGGGGCACCATCACTTCCCTGCTCCTGCTGATGCACACCAGGATGCTGTTGGCCATCTTGGCCACTGCTTAGGCCACACCTTGAGTCCTGTGTCCAGTTCTGGGCCCCTCAGTTTAGGAAGGAGATTGACTTGCTGGAATGAGTCCAGAGAAGGGCAACAAAGCTGGGGAGGGGCTTGGAACACAGCCCTATGAGGAGAGGCTGAGGGAGCTGGGGTTGCTTAGCCTGGAGAGGAGGAGACTCAGGGGTGACCTTATTGCTCTCTACAACTACCTGAAGGGAGGTTGTAGCCAGGTGGGGGTTGGTCTCTTCTCCCAGGCAGCCAGCACCAGAACAAGAGGACACAGTCTCAAGCTGTGCCAGGGGAGGTTCAGGCTGGAGGTTAGGAAGAAGTTCTACACAGAGAGAGAGATTGGCCGTTGGGATGTGCTGCAGGGAGGTGGTGGAGTCACCATCACTGGAGGTGTTCAGGAGGAGACTGGATGGGGTGCTTGGTGCCATGGGTTAGTTGTTTAGGTGGGTTGGATTGGTTGATGGGTTGGATGTGATGATCTTGAAGGTCTCTTCCAACCTGGCTTTTATTATTCTATTATTATTCTACTCACTTGAGCACACTGCTGGCTCATAGGAAACAGAAAGCCAGCTCTGTGCCTTGCAGCCAGGCTCTGTCCCTTCCTGCGTGCCCCTCCTTCAGGAGGGAGCTCTGCTCTCCTTCCCTCCCAGCCTCCAACAAGCTTGGCTCTGGAGCTCAGTCACATCTTTTGCTGTGCTCACAAGATAGGAACCAGCTCATGGGGGGCTCTCTCCATAGGCAATGCTTTCAGAATACCAATTTAATGAGCTTATTTTACAGGCTCTCAAACATTCCCTGGCTCCACGCTATCACACAGTGGTGTAGCTTGCTGATGCCAGCACTTCCAGGGGGGGTTCATGGAGTTGGCTTTTTTTTTATTATTATTATTATTAAAAAATAAAAATAAAAAAAAAAAATCCTTTTAAACATCCCTGGAGACTTTATTAAGATTTCCTGTAAGAGGACAGGGAGTCTAATACAGAGGGGAAAGAAACAAGAACTTTGATTTTCATCAGAACAGGGCTTGGCTTTATAAACGAAACACACTCACGTTCTCCCCCAGCCTGTCCCCAGCCCCTTTCCACCCCCCTCCAGCCCATAAACCAGACCCCAGGATCAATGCCCCGTGTGTACAGGAATAAAGACCAATCATGGACGCTCTGTGGCTTTCTGTTCAATGAGTGGCTGAGCTGGGAGCGGGACAGAACTGCCGTGTAGGACCCGAGTCCCAGCCCGGCTGGAATGTGCTGGTGTTGGGGACGGCAGAGAGCTGGGGCCGTGGTCACTGAAGATCTCTTGTCCTGTGTGCTTCTGGTTGTTAATGAAAGGCTTAACACACATTTCCCCTTTGCATTTGCTCTCTTCATTTCGTGTCTGATGGGAAAGAAACCTCTTAGGAGGCTGGGAGGCCTCACGTCCATCCCTGGAGGTTTTGGAGGCCAGGCTGGACGTGGGGCTGAGCAACCTGATCCAGTGTGAGGTGTCCCTGCCCATGGCAGGGGGTTGGAGCTGGATGATCCTTGAGATCCCTCCCAACCCTAACAGTTCTATGGTTCTATGTCCTCTAGCTGTTGGAAAGAGTGACTCATGGATTTCCTTGAGTGCCACAGGACTCTCATGCACCAGCTTTGCATATGAAAAACAGAGGAAGGAAGGAAATTGTCCATCTCAGGCATTTCTGGAGCTGCTCTTGTATTGAAAGGCTTTATGTGGGCTTTCAGAGTCTGGTTGGCTTGCTGAGGTGATGGAAGCTGGCTCCTCTTCTGGGTTTCCAGCATGCAAAGGGCACGGTGTGGTGCACAGGGAAGATCTGTAGAAAGAGAACACAGAGAAGCTGCTCTGCTGGGACAGTGACAGCAGGAGGGGAAATGGCTTTAGACTGGAACAGGGGAGACTAGGGGGGAAATTCCTTACAGCAAGGATGGGGAGACACTGGGACAGGCTGCCCAGGCAGGTGGTGGAGTCACCATCCCTGGAGCTGTTCCAAAAGCTTGTAGGCATAGCACTTCAGGACATGGTTTAATGGCCATGGTGGTGGTGCAGTGACAGACTCAGTGGTCTCAGAGGTCTTTCCCAACCTTAATGACTCTGTGACTCTACAAAAAATGTGGAAAATATGGACAGTTATGGGTGAGGGTTTAATGGATTCTGAAAGACAGGGCAAACCACAAGGAGTATTTTGGGAAGGTGGATGCATCCTGCACCCCATGTGGAGACAGCAGTGAAGGTCACAGCGGCAGAGGTGAGGAGAAGCATCAGGGAAGCAAAGGTCTGCAAAGGAAAACGAACCCAGAGGCTGAAGAGCAGAGAGTGCCAGGGAAAAGCCTGGGAATAGTTTTCCAAAACCACAAAGATCACTGAGTAGATGAAAGAAATACTGTCCTTCCCTGGCCCACTGCAGGCAGGACAAGTGACAGGGATTTCATTCCAGAAACAGGCTTTGAGGGCAGGTAGCAGAACAGACTCCAAAGGATGAAAGTAAGGAAGTGTTCAGCTGCAGCACAGGAGGTTCCAGCTCAACACAAGGGGGAACTTCTTCACTGGGAGGGTCACAGAGCTCTGGAGCAGGCTGCCCAGAGAGGTTGTGGAGTCTCCTGCTCTGGAGACTTTCAAGGCCCTTCTGGATGAGTTCCTGTGTGACTTGAGCTGGATTGTATGGTCCTGCTCTGGCAGGGGGGTTGGACTTGATGATCTCTTTGGGTCCCTTCCAACCCCTGGCATCCTGTGAGATCTCCCTCATTTCAAGACTTTAAGAACAGGCTGCCCAGAGAGGTTGTGAAGTTTCCTTCTCTAGAGAGATTCCAAACCCCCCTGGGCATTGTGCTCCTGGGCAAGCTGCTGTGGGTGCCCTGCTTTAGCAGGGAGGGTTGGATTGGATGATCCCCAGAGGTCCCTTCTGATCCTCACTGTGCTGGGATTCTGAAGTTTAATACACAAGAGCCAGGGAGAATCATAGCATCACAGACTGGTTTGAGTTGCAAGGGACCTTTAAAGGTCATCTAATCCAACCTCCCTGCTGTCAGCAGAGACAGCTTCAGGGAGACTCTTTTGCACAACCTTGACAGCCAAAGACAAATGTAAAGCTACAATAAAAAGCTGGTGAAGGGTCCAGAGAGCAATTCTTCTGAGGAGCAGCTGAGGGAAGTGGAGTTCTGCAGGCTGGAGGAGAGGAAGCTGAGGGCAGACCTCACTGCCCTCTGCAGCTCCCTGCAAGGAGGCTGGAGTCAGATGTGGGTCTCCCTAGTATCAGCTGCTTTAGCAAGTGATTGTTTGTTTCTTTACCCTCCCAGGGCACTATCTGTTGATAATATTTACCAACTGACCTGGCAATTGTGGCCAATAGAATCCCTGTCAAGAGAACACCAAGCAATAAGGGTTGGCTCCCTGCAGTGCTCTTAGATGTCAGCCAGTAAATATTTGATGTAAAGAATGCTCTGAGGGCTGAGATCTTTATTTACTGAATGAAGGAGCTGGGTGAAACTGACTGAGATTTGAGGAACAACAGTGACAACTTGAACCTAGGGGCAAGAGACACAGCAGGCTGCTAATAACCTTTGATATGGAGAAAGGAGTTGTGTAGAGTGTGAGATAAAGCCTGGAAGAGGTAAATAATTCATTTGAAGGAGAATTCCAGCTTTTGGGGGGAGGGAATAACCTTAAATCTCTCCTGGATGTCAATCAATATGATGGAGCCCTCTGGAATCCTGCTGGTAAAGGTGAGACTGTTGAAGCCACTGGCCAAACATCCCAGGGATTTCAAACACAGCAAGCAGCACAGGACCATCAGCCTGCTCCTGCACTCAGCCTCCACAGCTCCTGGCTGCAGGAGGCCCAAACACGCCAAGAGAAGCTGACCCTTGTGGTTAATTCAGTTTTGAGGGGGAGAGACAAAGCCATTGATAGAGTGCCTGCTGTCTTCTAAGGCTTCTGGGTTCCTGGTGCTGGGTGAACTGAGGCACAAGAACAGGAGTTCTGTAACTAAGAGCTGGCTTAGCTTTGAGGAAGAGCCAGGAAACATGAGCTGAGCTCTTAAACCCGAGGATAAAACCTCCATTGCTGAAGGGTGATGCCATGAAAAGGGGAAACTGAGGCAAACCTCCATCACCAAGCTGCCAGGGTTACAGTGCCTGCTTCTGGATGGCAGGAGGGCCAAAGAGCCTTCCTGAGGAGGGTTTGCATCTCCAAATCTCTCTAAAGCCCTAAGCACCTCCACCACTTTCGAGTCCCTGCTTCTGGCTGGCATGGGAAGGCAAAGAACCTTGCTGTTGAGAGCTTGCTTCTGCAACAGCCTTGGCCACCTCTTTAGAGAACATTGGACACTCCCTAGGCTGGAAAGGGCTCAACAAGGGACTTAATGGATCCCAGGATCCCAGGATGTTAGGGGTTGGAAGGGACCTCTGAAGATCAGAGTCCAACCCCCCTGCCAGGGCAGGACAATGGACTTGCAGACCTTCCTGTGTTCTTCTCTGGCTCTGCCTGGCCCTGAGAGGAAAGAAACCTCAAGGGACCCAGAACCTGTGAGTGCTTCATACACTGTAAACACCACACAGTATTGCTATGGGAGGTGACTTTTAGCTCCAGCCTTTGAAGAGCACTATGGGCTGGAGCCTTTTGCAAGCAAACAAGCATTGCCTTTTCATTTCAGTGGAACACCAGGGTTTCACAGCCAACCTTTAAACTTCCAGTGGCCCAGCTGTGTTCTTTAATGTCACAACTCTGCAACCTTCATGCAGTTAGAATAGCCATGCATATCATTGATCTCTGGACACAGTTCCACATGCTTCATCCCAGATGCAGCAGCCCTTCCACAGGCCAGAAGAGAGGGGAGGGGGCAAAGGGAACAGAATCCAAACCCTTTGACATGAAAGCCTCAACCACTCGTCAGAAAATCAGCTCGATAAAAATGGTGGAGTTTGAAATTCTCTCCCTCCCTCCTTTCCTTTCTGGTTTTGCTCAATGGCTTCCAGATTGCATCCATTTAATTGGCAAAATGAAAGATGTGCTCCCCCCCACACCCTCCTCCCCCTCCCCCTCCCTTAATTACCAGGGACACAAATTGAGTTTTGGATGAAAACCTTTTGCCTGTGCCTCTTAAGTCCTCCCCAAAAGTTCTGCTGTTGGAATGTGGCCAAGCATTCTGTTGATGATGCATGAGCTGGAGCTGACTGGAGATGATTTTTCCATTAAGGGCTTTGGCTCTGCAAACCCAACAGGAGTAAAATATTAGTTTTGCCTGCTAAAGAATCCTCTCTGACTCAAAGGCACAACTGAAACAGATCTTTGGGGAAAGGGGGCTTGTGTTCCTAGAGAATCACTCCCCTAACTGCAACCATCCCCCTTCTCAAAGCTGTGTACAGGAAAAACTGTCTGATGGATCTTGTTACAGACAGCCAAGAGTCCAAAGGTTCAGACCTCCAAAAGGCCTTGAAGGACTTGGAGCAAGCAACTGAGCACTCTGACAACAAGCTCTGGGTTTCTGTATTTTCCCTACAGAAAATGTTGATCTGCACTAAAATACAGATTAAAGGAAAATTAAAACCAACCAGGGCTGGGGCACTGCTGGAATCCTCCTAAGCCCTTGGCTTCATTAAGAGAGTGGAAGGACAGGAGACACCTCATTGCTCCCCACAACTAACTCCTTGACTTCATTAAGAGTGGAAGGACAGGGGAGACCTCATTGCTCCCCACAATTAAGCCCTTGACTTCATTAAGAGAGTGGAAGGGCAGGAGAGACCTCATTGCTCTCCACGACTACCTAGAAGGAGGTGAGAGTGAGGTGGGGGTTGGTCTCTTCTCCCTGGAATCAGGTGATAGCACAAGAGGAAATGGCCTGAATTTGTGCCAGGGGAGGGTTAGGCTGGAGATCAGAGAAAGAGTGGTCAGGAGGTGGCACAGGCTGCCCAGGGAGGTGGTGGAGCCCCCAGCCCTGGAGGAGTTCAGGAACTGTGTAGACAAGGCCCTTCAAGACAGGGTTCAATGGCCATGGTGGTGGTAGGTTGGGGGTTGGACTTGATGACCTCAGAGGTCTTTTCCAAGTGGAACAACTCTCTGATTCTGTGATTGTCCTGTGGCATCAAGGATGCCACTGCCATCAGGGGCTGGGTTCTATGTTGCTTGGTAGTTGTTGTGCCTATTTCATTCCATTGCTCTCATTTCCATTAAAACTGCCTCAGTTACTTTTCCAGTTCCTATGTTTCATTCCTTTGGGAAGGGAGAGGGATTCCTGGAGAGCATCTGCCACTCAGCCCAGCCCTAACTCTTGGCAGGTAGCAAAAGCAACAAAAAAGGAGTGAGAGAGGAAATGTCTTCACTTCCAGGTGCCCCATCTGCAGGGACTGGCTCTGTGTTCAGGCTGAGCAGAAAAAAATCCCACTCCTGCTGCCCCCCCTAAGCCTTCAGTGCCTTTGCTCCTGTGCCAGGTGACCCCATGGTCACTTGCCCACCAGCAGCTTCAGAACTACGCAGCAAGAAGTTCCCTCTCCTCACTCCACTGGCTCCATTTCTGAACACATACATCATTTGGAGCAGTGAACCCTGCCAGCACAGCTAACACAAGACTGTGAGCTGAGTTATGCTCTGGGCCATCCTGCTTCACCCAAATTGCTCTTGGGTTTCTTTACCCTTATTACATCAGGGCATTTTGCAAGGCAAGAGGATCCTAAACATCCTTTAGTCTTAACTAGGCTGAGGCACAGAGGCTAAGTGAGCCTGGAGTTTGTTCTGAGCTCTCTGTAAATCAGCTGAGTGCTCGAGGAGGATGGTAATAAATATTAGCAGTGACTGTGAGAATGTTGAGAAGACAACAGGGAATAGAAGAGAAGAGTAGAGTAGAGTAGAGTAGAGTAGAGTAGAGTAGAGTAGACTAGACTAGACTAGACTAGACTAGACTAGACTAGACTAGACTAGAATAGAATAGAATAGAATAGAATAGAATAGAATAGAATAGAATTAACCAGGTTGGAAGAGACCTTGGAGATCATTGAGTCCAACCTATCACCCAACACCATCTGATCAACTAAACCATGGCACCAAGCACCCCATCCAGTCTCCTCCTAAAGAGATGTCAGGAGAGGACAAAAGCATCCCATAGCTGAACAGTGCACATGTGCTGAATCCTGGGTTGGGTTAAAAGGACCTTTCAAACTCCTCCAGTCCAACACCCTGCAGCCAGCAGGGACAGCTGCAACCAGGGCAAGTTGCTCAGAGCCACAAACAACCTGACTTGGGATGGTTCCAGGCATGGGGCAGCTCCCACCTCTCTGGGCAGCCTGGGACAGGCTCTCACCGCCTTCAGCATAAATGATTTCCCCTTTCTCTCCAGTCTGAATCTCCCTCTCTCAGCTCAAGCCATCAGCCCTTGTCCTGTCCCAGCAGGCCCTGCTCAAAACTCTGCCCCCAGCTTTCTGATCAGCCCTCAAAGCACTGAAAGGTCACCAGAAGGTCTCCCTGGAGCCTTCTCTTCTCCAGACTGAACTGACCCAATTCTCTCAGCCAGACATCACAGCAGAGGGCTTCCAGCCCACCAACAGCCTCAAGCCCACCACAGGGCTCGTCTCAAACCCTTCACCCCCCACAGCCTGTATTAGTAGTGGGGATTGCCCCAGCGCAGGAGCAGGACCTTTTGCTTGCCCTGTTGGACCTTAGGAGGTGCACACAGGTCGACTCCCCAAGCTTATGCAGGTCCCTCTGGGTGGCATCCTGGCCCTCAGAGATGCCAGCTGCACTGCTCAGCTTGTTGTCATCTGTAAAGTGCAGGTGGTGCACTGGATCCCACCCTCTGTGTCATTCATGGAGATACCAAACAGCTCAGGATGCTTCTGACAGCTTTCAGCCTCCTGCCCTCCACCCAGGAAAGGACACACTGCAAGCAGAAAAGGTTCCAGCAGGGCTGAGAGAGGCAATCAAATGCCCACATTAGAAACCCCCCACATTCCCCCTTCTCTTCAGCTTGTTAAACAGTGAAATGGGTCTGTAAATTCCTGAAAGATGATGAGGTGAAGCAAGCCAAGAGGAACCTCCACCAATCAAATGGAGAGCACCCAATGAGGCTTTGGAGCAAGGCACTTCAAAAACAAATGAGAGCAAGCCTTTGCCTGCCAAACTCATATCCTGCAGCTCATTGACACAGGAAGCAGTGGAGTCCAAATACATAGATAGGCTCATAAACTAGAGCCCAAGCCTTGGAGGGCCCATCTCATGGGATGCTTAAATTCAAGGTTCTGGATTCTAACAGCCAGCTCAGGAAGCTTCTGAGCTCTGCAGTGTCAGATCCTGGGAGGTTATTCCAGACACAGGATCACTCTACATTCCATGTTCCTTCCTTCCCTGTACATTGCCCTTCAGGACAGGCTGTGCAGCTTTTTGGCTTGGCAGTGAGTAACCAACAAGAGGAAATGTAGAACAAGGCTTCTCCTGCCTAACTTGTGCTGTCTTCAGAGCACCAGCAATAAAGCAGCTCTTTGTCTGCCAGCCAAAGGATGGTAGACCCAACCATGTGGGGGTGAAGCTGTGGTGTTCAGATCTTCCTCTGTTATTGCCTCTTATTTCTCCCCCAGGTGCCACTGTTGTGGAATTTTCACAGTGCTGCTTCAGTTCCTTTTCCTTTTGGGACATAAGGAACAGTGGTTTAATGAGAGGTCCAAGGTAGGATAATAGAACCCTGCCAGTGCCCAGACATCTCCTTAGGAGTGAGTGCCCAGGGCTGATGAGGTATCTTTGGAACCTAAACTCATGATTCACAACAGCAATGAACTCATCTGGGCACTGGAAGTCCTGAAAGGCCACCAGAAGCTCTCCCTGCAGCCTTCTCTCCTCCAGGCTGCCCAAGCCCAACCCTCTCAGCCTGGCCTCCCAGCAGAGGGCTTCCAGCCCTGCCAGCACTGCTGTGGCCTCCTCTGGCCAGCAGGTCCATGTCTCTGCTGAGGACAAAGAGGTAGAGCCAGCAGTGCAAGTGGGGTCTCATCGGAGCAGAGCAGAGGGGCAGAATCACCTTCCTGGACCTTCTGGCCACTCCACATTCAATGTTACTCCTCCATACATGAGGTTTCTCCATGAATTCCATGGCTCAGAATGAAACAGGAGATCCACAGAAGCATAGAAGGGACCTTGAATATCATCCAGTTCCAACCCCCCTGCCATGGGCAGGGACACCTCCCACCAGCCCAGGTTGCCTAAGTCCTCATCCAGCCTGGCCTTGAACACCTCCAAGGATGGGGCAGCCACAGCCTCCCTGGGCAGCCTGTGCCAGAGTCTCCCCACCCTCACTGTAAAGAACTTCTTCCTACTCTCCAATGCAAATCTCCCCTCTTCAGCTTAAACTCCTCTCATGGGATCATCAGAGCCATTCCAGAGCTATTTTTGTCTCCAGCAACGGTTTCCTCCAGTGGGGATAGCTCCCTCAGGCAGGAGATTGCACAGATGTTGCGAGTCTGCCTCTGCCCCATTAAGAGCCAGAGCCAAGAGCTTTGCAGGCTGTCTTTCCAAGCAGAGATGCCTCCAAAAGGCTGATTCTCAGGAGGCAGAGCCGATGGCAGGAGCTTTCCATCTTCTTTCATTACCATGCAGGAAGCTCCAGCGCTCGGCACTCACTCAGGTTTTATTTATCTCCAGAAGTGCAGCCAAGGGGAAAGAAAAGTAAACAGAGTTTATCTTCGACTGCTTTGGGCAAGTGGCAGCTTCCAGCTCCATGTGGTGGGGCTGGAATACCAAAGAAGTGAGTTGATTATCCACTTGTTTATCGACTCCCGAGCAAGAGCCTCCTGCCAGGGCAGAACAAAGATGTCTTTATCATTCCTAGCGACAAAGCCTGGCTGATCACCACACGGCAGGTGGAGCAGAAAGACTGAAAGCAGCGGGGCAGAAAGTGGTTGCAGCCTCATTTCCATTGTAAGAGCCGGGGTTTATAGACCTCTCAGCACTCTCTCAGCCTGTAAGATCATCAAGACCAACCATTATCTAGCTCTACCAAATCTGTGGCTACCAAGTCATGGCCCTCAGCACCACATCCCTGCATCCTCTGAACACCCCCAGGGGTGGGGATTCAACTGGGCAGCCTGTCCAGTGGTTGAGAGCCCTTTGAGGGAAGAAGTTTCCTCTAATAGCCAACCTAAACCTCTCCTGGTGCACCTTGAGGCCACTTCCTCTCATCCTATACCTTGTTAGTAGGAGGAAAAGAGCAGCATGTGCCCTACCCCAGCCTCCTCTCAGGGAGCTGCAGAGAGTGAGAAGGTCTCCCCTCAGCTTATGAGAGGTTTCATGGCTTTAAAGCCATCTTCTTCCAGGTTCCTGCACTTGTCAGAGGCAAGATGTGCTGCTTGGCTTCCTGTTACGTTCTCCTAATGTGTTTTGATGATTTCTTTGTTACAAAGGCTTGAAGGTGGTTAGGAATAATCTGCCATCACAATGATGAGTGCCCTGATAATGAGCTCTGGAGGCAAGTAATAAAAGAGCAAGCAAGCAGAGGTGACTACCCATGCACAAATCATGAGTGCTGGAGGGAGGCAGCAGCCCCAAAAAAGCTGATTCTGCATCCTTCTGATGCAGCAAACACGAGCAAGTCATCCCCAGAGCCTGGGCAGTGCAACTTGTGCTCACGTCAGGTGGCTGCTGCTGAGCACCAGGAAAAACACAGAGAGGGCTTTCCAAAGCTGAAATGGGAGGAAAGTTTTCCCCTGGCTTGAATGGAGTTAGGATCAGCCACAAACTGCTCATTAATTAGCCTAAAGAAATAAATGCAAAGTCTCTGCAAGGGAAGAATCCTCAATGAGCTTTGCTAGCAGCTGCTGTAGAGCTGCCGCAGAGTGCAGGGCGCCCAGGAACCAGCTCCAGGGTGGAAGGTGTCACCTGCTGACACAGAGAGAGCATGGAGAAGCTGTTTGAGAGGAGGAAAAAACATAACTAGAAGTGGGTAGATTCAGATTGGATGCAGGGGAGAAGTTGTTCCTCATGAGGGTGGTGAGAGCCTGGCACAGGTTGCCCAGGGAGGTGGTGGAAGCCTCAGCCCTGGAGGTGTTTGCAGCCAGGCTGGATGTGGCTGTGAGCAACCTGCTGTGGTGTGAGGTGTCCCTGGCCATGGCAAGGGGGTTGGGACTGGCTGAGCCTTGAGGTCCCTTCCAACCCTGACAGCTCTGTGATTCTATGAATCTAAGAAGTGTAGAAGGGAGCTCAGCAGTGTCAAGGTCTCTTCCAACCTGCTCTGTTCTGTTCTATCCAGTCTGTTCCACCCTCTTCACCTAGCATCAGTTGCACCAATACTAATCCTGACAACCCTTGCAGCCCAGAAGGCCAATGGCATCCAGGGCTGCATCAAGAGCAGTGTGAGCAGCAGGATGAGTGAGGTGATTCTGCCTTTCTGCCCTGCTCTTGTGAGACCCCATTTGCAGTACTGTGTCCAGTTCTGGTGCCCCCAGCACAAGAAGGACATCAAACTGTTGGAGCAGGTCCAGGGGAGCCCACAGAGGTGATCAGGGAGCTGGAGCACCTTTCCTGTCAGGACAGGCTGTGAGAGTTGGGACTGTCCAGCCTGGAGAAGAGAAGGTTCTGGGGAGACCTTAGAGCAGCCTTCCAGTGCCTGAAGGAGAGTTAGAATCATAGAACCATAGAATAGAATCACAGAATTGTCAGGGCTGGAAGGGACCTCAAGGATCATCCACTTTCAATCCCCCTGCCATGGCCAGGGACACCTCACATTAGAGCAGGTTGCTCAGAGCCACATCCAGCCTGGCCTTAGGGATGAGGCTTCCACCACCTCCCTGGGCAACCTGTGCCAGTCTCTCACCACCCTCATGGGGAACAACTTCTTCCTAACATCCAATCTCAGTCTACCCACTTCTAGTTGTGCTCCATCCCCCCCAGTCCTATCCCTCCCTGACACCCTCAAAAGTCCCTCCCCAGCTTTCTTGGAGCCCTCTTCAGATCCTGGAATGCCACAATTAGGTCTCCTCAGAGCCTTCTCTTCTCCAGACCAAGCTGGGGAGGTACTTTTGATGAGGGCTTACAGTGACAGGAGGAGGGGGAAACTGGGGTGAAAACTGAGTCACTGAATTCAGCACAAGTCAAACCCCCACTGACAGGCAAGACCTGTGAGAGTTATTTACTGCCTGTGCAGCAGCAGTTGAGAGACACCATCAGGAAAATGAAGTCCCCAGGGAAAATGATCTCTTCTTCACACCCCTTGCAGCCTCCTGGGGAATATGCTATTCCTGACCATGCTGTGCCTGTCTCATGTGGGGAGGAGAGGATCCAATCTCTGCTTTTGCCTCCAGGCATGCTGCACTGATGAAGCTGTCACCAATATATCATTTATTTACTTCAAGTCAACTCAGCAAGGCCAGTCCTGAGAAATTAATTGGGTGGGTTGCTTCCAAATAACCAATGATCAGCTGATGTTTTGTCTAAGCTGGGGTCTAACTCAAGTCTGGACAAGAAAGGTGCTTTAAAGAGCACTGGTAAAGTTCCTCCCTGCAGCTGCTCAGAGCTGCTGGCTCATTAGAAGCTCAGAAGGACAGACAACTGATGTTGGGCTACCTCATGAGCTTTCTGCACTACACAGCAAAGTCTAACATTGGAAACCCCAAGATTTGAGGTGGCCAAGTCCAAGGGTTCAAAGTCATTCCCTTTAAGCTGATGCCTGGGAAAGGCACCTGACACCTCCATAATCATAGGATCAGGGAATTGTTTCAGCTGGAAAAGGCCTCTAAGGTCCTCAAGCCCTATCATCAACCTAAAACCACCATGGCCCCCCTGAAGACATCCAGAGGCAGTGTTTGATTCAGTAATGCCAAGGCCTGGTCAAGGGACTCTTGACCATTGTAAGCCTGAGGGCTGCAGGCTGAGGAGAGACCCCAGAAGCTACAGTCCAACCCACAGCCTTAAGCATCCTTGGATCCTTGCCTCAGACATAGAGCAACCAGACTTCCAGTGACCCTACCAACATGTTCAGCCCACTACACCTTCAGCCTCCTCAGCAGGGTGGACAGCTGGGCTGCCCCTCTGCTGCTCTGTCAGTGGCGGCACAGGAAGCCCCAGGCGCAGTCTGCAGGTGGTGATTCAGAGGGCAGGAAGGATGTGGGCAGCAGCAGCAGCTATCAGATGCATTGATCTTGAGATGCTCACATTTCTGCATGAGAAGGTGGAAAAAGCTCTCCTCCCCACCACCCATCCCCAGCAGTCTGAGCTCCTGTGGTGAGACCAAAGGCAGAGCTAAAGTTTATCACATTACTTTGGTGCTGACTCGGTTTGCTTCCTGTTTTGAGCAGCTACAGCCCCAAGCACCTCGGTCTGAGAAGAGCACAGCTCCCAGCACAAGTGGGTCAAGCAGACCTCTGCACAATTAAATCACAGAACCATAGACTTAAAGAGTGATTTGGGTTGGAAGGGACCTTAAATCCAGCTTTGGTTCCAAATCCCCTGCCAGTGACACTGTGTCCCCTGCAGGGACACTTTCCACTAGGTCAGGTTTATTAGAGCCCCATTCAGCCTGGCCTTGACCACTTCCAGAGATGAAGCATCCACAGCCTCTCTGGGCAGCCTATTCCACTGTCTCACCACCCTCAGTGTAAAATATTGCTTCCTAATAACTAATCAAAATCTCCCCTCCTACAGCTTGAAACCATCACCCCTTGTCCTGTCACTACCCTTCCTGATAGAGTAACTCCTTATCTTCCCTCTTGCCCCCTTTAAGTCTTCAAAGGCCACCAGAAGGTCTCCCTGGAGCCTTCTCTTCTCCAGGCTGCCCAAGCCCAACTCTCTCAGCCTGGCCTCCCAGCAGAGGGCTTCCAGCCCTGTCAGCATTGTTGTGGCCTCCTCTGATCCCAGTCTAACAGGTCCCTGGCTAAGCTGTGCTGAGCACTCCAGAGCTGGCCCCAGCAGTGCAGGTGGGGTCTCAGCAGGGCAGAGCAGAAGGGCAGAATCCCCTCCCTTGGAAAGATGTTCCCTGATCAAGAAAATACATTGTTTGGATTTCCTTCTTCTTCATCATCTTCTTCTTCTCTTTCTTCCTCTCTTCTCTTTCTTCTTCCCCTGCCCCTCCTTCTCCTTCTCCTTCTCCTTCTCCTTCTCCTTCTCCTTCTCCTTCTCCTTCTCCTTCTCCTTCTCCTTCTCCTTCTCCTTCTCCTTCTCCTTCTCCTTCTCCTCCTTCTCCTTCTCCTCTTTCTCCTTCTCCTCCTTCTGCTTCTCCTTCTCCTTCTTCTCCTTCTTCTTTTTCTTCTTCTTCTTTTTTTTCATTCTCCTTTTCTTTTTTTCTCTCTTTTCTGTTTGCCATTGCTCTTCCTCCCACCCATGTGAATCTGGATTGCTTCCTCTGCAAGCTGAGTGTGGTCTTCCTCCCTCATCATTTCTGAGCTCCTAAATTTAGGGAGAGGAGAAAAACAAAACCAACAACCTAACATAAAAATAAGACTAACTGCCACGGAATGACATGCAATCTTCCTTCCCAACTGCACCCTCTCATTAAACACATACACAGCACAGGGATCATTAGCAAGCCCATAATGACAGAGTACTCAAGAGATCTGAAGCCTACACAAGTCCTGCATTATTCTCCAGGGCCACTAAATATGCTACAAAATTAGAAGCACTCTCCCAGGCAGAGTGCTCCGGGTGAAAGAGCACAAAGATGCTATAAATACCTGCAGATATTGGTGCTCCTCATCAGGGAAGTGCAAAGTGTCTGAAGCCTTTCTAGGCAGCCTGGAGAGCTGGCCTGGTACCCAGTGAAGGCCAGAAGGCAGGCACTCTCATGTTGCTGTGCCGATGCAAAGATCTAAAGACTTACTGGTTTTGGAGGCCAAGTCCTAGCAGAGCCTAGAATCACCTTCATGTTCCTTAGGAATGCAAAATGTGGAAGACACAGGAAGCTAATTCCTCTGCAGTGTGCCCCAGAGAGGCCCCTCAAATATTGATCATCCTTAAGGAGGTCCTTCCCTCTCACTCTCACTTCTGACATCCACATGGGGAAGACTTTTCCTCATTGCACCAAATTTGGCATCAGCCAGCCAGCCATGTCTGCCAGGCAGAGAGGGACCTGGGGGTGCTGGTAGATAGGAGGCTGAACATGAGCCAGCAGTGTGCCCAGGTGGCCAAGAAGGCCAATGACATCCTGGCCTACATCAGGAACAGTGTGGCCAGCAGGAGCAGGGAAGTCATTGTGCCCTGTGCTCAGCACTGCTCAGGCCACACCTTGAGTCCTGTGTCCAGTTCTGGGCTCCTCAGGTTAGGAAAGATGTTGAGATGCTGGAAGGTGTCCAGAGAAGGACAACAAAGATGGGAATGGGTCTGGAGCACAGCCCTGGGAGGAGAGGCTGAGGGAGCTGGGGTTGCTTAGCCTGGAGAGGAGGAGGCTCAGGGAAGACCTTCTTGCTCTCTACAGCTACCTGAAGGGAGGTTGTAGCCAGGTAGGGGTTGGTCTCTTCTCCCAGGCAAGCAGCACCAGAACAAGAGGACACAGTCTCAAGCTGTGCCAGGGGAGGTTCAGGCTGGATGTTATGAAGAAGTTCTTCCCAGCAAGAGAGATTTGCCGTTAGAATGTGCTGCCCAGGGAAGTGGTGAAGTCACCATCCCTGGAGATCTTCAAGCAAAGCCTGGCTGAGGCACTTGGTGCCATGGTCTGGTTGGTTGGATGGGGCTGGCTGATAGGTTGGAGTGGATGATCTCAAAGGTCTCTTCCAACCTGGTTGATTCTATGATTCTATTGGTGGGGGAGCCTGCATGACCACAGCCCCCTCCTGAGACATCAGACACCTTCCCCTCACAACTCCTCTCCAGCACAGGCCCAATATACATTGGCACTTCATTGTGTGCATCAAAGGGCAAAGTCTCTCCCTGTACCTCACAAGGAGTTTACTCTTCCATGGGGATAACTTTTCCTTCTTCCTTCTAAAAGGACTTTGGCCAACTTTCTCCATAGAGAAGCAGGAGCAAAACCAGAGGTTGAAGGAGACCTGAGGCCAGCAAAATGGAAGTGGACTGGTTGACCAAGGAGACTCTGTGGTTGCTTTGTCCTCTCCAGACCCCAAAGAGAGGCACTGAGGAGTATGGGCTCACACTGCAGTCATTACACAAGACTCTTGAGCCTGGGGAGAGCAGGACTTCAGAAGGAAGATAGTTCTATGATCACCCATTAGAGGGCATCTCTCCCCTTCATGTTGAGGAGCTGGAGGTTGGGTCTCAGCCTAGTTAGACCATCAACCCCATCCTGCTCATCTGCTTCCAGCCAAGCCTGCTTGTGAGAAGTGCTGAGGGAATGATGAAGTTTTCCCTCTGCCTCACCTCACCTCTGAGTATTTCCAAAGCTCCTGGGCAGTGTTGGTGTGTGGAAGCCAGTTGTTTGTGGCCTTTTGTTTTTGTCCCCCCCTGCCCCTTCCCGATCTGTTTTTTATGGCCCATTATGAAAACCACAGCACAGATGAAGCTGAGTGTGATCTCACCAACCCCCTGCCAGAGCTCAGGAAGCTCTTTGCAGGTAAAGGGAGGCTTGCATCGATCTCTGCCCTCAAAAGCTGACTGCAGGCCTTGAGGTGAGCAGGCAGGTTGCTGCTGTGCTCATTTGTTTTGTTTTCACTTTGGCTTTTTTCTTCCTTTTACATTTCTTTGTCCAGCTAGGATTACTGATAGCTCAAAATGGAAAGTTTTCACTGCCCCTGCTCAGCTGCAGGCAAATTCATTGTCCATGGTGGCCTGAGGTTGAAGGTTGCACTCAATGATCTTAAAGGTCCCTTCCAAAAGAAAGAAATGGAATGGAATGGAATGGAATGGAATGGAATGGAATGGAATGGAATGGAATGGAATGGAATGGAATGGAATGGAATGGAATGGAATTAACCAGGTTGGAAAAGACCTTTGAGATCATCCAGTCCAACCTATCACCCAACACCATCTGATCAGCCAGGCTCTTCCTAAACACCTCCAGGGATGGGGACTCCACCACCTCCCTGGGCAGCACATTCCAATGGCCAATCTCTCTTGCTGGGAAGAATTTCTTCTTCACATCCAGCCTAAACCTCCCCTGGCACAGCTTGAGACTGTGTCCTCTTGTTCTGGTACTGCTTGCCTGGGAGAAGAGACCAACCCCCACCTGGCTACAGCCTCCCTTCAGGGAGTTGGAGAGAGCAAGAAGGTCTCCCCTGAGGCTCCTCTTCTCCAGGCTAAGCAACCCCAGCTCCCTCAGCCTCTCCTCCCAGGGCTGTGCTCCAGACCCCTCCCCAGCTTTGTTGCCCTTCTCTGGACACCTTCCAGCAGCTCAACATCTTTCTCTATTGATTCTTTCTTATATGATTCTATAATTCTAGAGTTCCTTTTCCAGCAGAAGTTGCAAGCTCTGATCAAACCCAGAGTGAATAAATGCTACTGCAATAGCAGGGGGTAGAGCTGGAGGGGCGAGGGGTGGAACTGCAGGAACTGAAAGCATGGAATTGGAGGAACTGGGAACATGGAATTGGAGGAACTGGGAGCATGGAACTGGAGGAACTGGGAGCATGGAATTGGAGGAACTGGGAGCATAGAACTGGAGGAACTGGGAGCATGGAATTGGAGGAACTGGGAGCATGAAACTGGAGGAACTGGGAACATGGAATTGAAGGAACTGGGAGCATGAAACTGGAGGAACTGGGAGCATGGAACTGGAGGAACTGGGAGCATGGTATTGGAGGAACTGGGAGCATGGAACTGGAGGAACTGGAAGCATGAAACTGGAGGAACTGAAAGCATGAAACTGGAGGAACTGGGAGCATGGAACGGAGGAACTGGGAACATGGTATTGGAGGAACTGGAAGCATGAAACTGGAGGAACTGGGAGCATGGAACTGGAGGAACTGGGAGCATGGAACGGAGGAACTGGGAACATGGTATTGGAGGAACTGGAAGCATGAAACTGGAGGAACTGGGAGCATGGAACTGGAGGAACTGGGAACATGGAACGGAGGAACTGGGAACATGGTATTGGAGGAACTGGAAGCATGAAACTGGAGGAACTGGGAGCATGGAACTGGAGGAACTGGGAGCATGAAACTGGAGGAACTGGGAGCATGGAACGGAGGAACTGGGAACATGGAACTGGAGGAACTGGGAACATGGTATTGGAGGAACTGGAAGCATGAAACTGGAGGAACTGGGAGCATGGAACTGGAGGAACTGGAAGCATGAAACTGGAGGAACTGGGAGCATGAGCATCTTCAAATACTGTGCTGAGATTCAGTTTGTCTGCTAAGGTTCTCTCTTGGTTTGAACTTGCTGCTCACTAGTTTGTGTTTGGGTTTGAAGCTGCTGCTCACTAGTTTGTGTTTGGGTTTGAAGTTGCTGCTCAATAGGTTTTGTTTGGGTTTGAAGTTGCTGCTCAGTAGGTTTTGTTTGGGTCTGAAGCTGCTGCTCACTGGGTTTTTGTTTGGGTTTGAGTGTTTCCAATTTGTGTATTGAAAGGAATAGTAAACAAGAGCAGCCCACTCATTTTCTGTGGGCCATTCATGCCTTCTGTCACATCCTCCTCTGTTATTTCTTTTCCAGGCAAGAGAAATCACACAAGTTTGAACATCCCTGTCAGGAGCAAAGGCTGAGGGCCCTGGGGCTGATGAGCCTGGGGAAAAGCAGCCCCAGAGGGCATCTGAGCAATGCACATCAATGGATAATGGGTGGGGGCAAGAGGCTGAGGCCAGACTCTGCTCAGTGGTGCCCAGGGACAGCACAAGGGGCAAGGGGCACAAATTGGAACCTAGGAGGTTCCATTGGAACAGGAGGAGAAAGTTGTTTGTTGTGAGGGTGCTGGAGGCCTGTCCCAGGCTGCCCAGAGAGGTTGTGGAGCCTCCTTCTCTGGAGAGAAGAATCAGAGACTCTCAGAACTGAAGAAAACTCTCCAGAAGATTTGTTATCCTTCCCAAGAGCAGCTGAAGGAACTGGGATTGCTTAGTCTGGAGAAAAGGAGGCTAAGGCCAACTCCCTGAAAGGTTGCAGGGAGGTGGGGTTTGGTCTCTTCTCCCAAGTATCAAGTGATAGAATGAGAGGAAATGGCCTCAGGCTGCACCAGGGGAGGTTTAGGTTGGATATTAGGAACAACTTCTGTCTGAAAGAGTGGTCAGGGAGGTGGTGGAGTCCCCATCCTGGAGGTGCTCAGAAAGCTGTGGCCATAGCACTTTGAACATGGTCTAATGGCCATGGTGGTGGTGGTCTATGGTTGGACTTGATGATCTTAGTGGTCTTCTCCAATGGAAACAACTCTGTGGTTCTCTGTGTCCTCTCAGTGCCATGACTACAGACAGTTGTTTGTCAAACCTACACTTAAGGGTATTTGGGAAGGGAAATTCCTCACCTCTTGCCCCACCAATTATTTCCAGAGCCTCATTTTTCCCTGCATCAGAGGTGGGAAGCTTCTTAGTCTCTTCACTCTGACTTAGGAACATGATTTCCTCTTCTGTTTGCCATGGCTCTTGGAGAACAAATTCTTTCTTACTTTTCCAAGCACTCTCACAGGTTATGAATCATTGAATCATTATGATTGGAAAAGACATCTCAGGTGATCAAGTCCAATCACAACCCAACACCCCCATGCCCACTAAACCATGTCCTGCAGTGTGATGCCTACACATCTTTGATGACCTCCAGGAATGGGGACTCCACCACTGCCCTGGGCAGCCTGGGCCAGGCCTGGACAACCTTTTTGGGGAAGAATTTGCTCCTCATGTCCAACCTAAACCTCCCCTGGTGTAACTTGAGGCTGTTTCTTCTTGCCCTATCACTTCTTATTTTATCAGAACAGAATTCACCAGGTTGGAAAAGACCTTTGAGATCTTCTTAGTTGGCTTCAGCCTCCTTCCAGGGAGTTGCAGAGAGTCAGGTGTTCTCTCTTTTCCCACCTTCTCCCACTGGGTCTAGATGTTTGGTACTAACCATTGGAACTGATGTGTGAGCACTGAAATGCTCTCATCTCTTCCCCAGGAATGTAACACAGAAAGGGTTAAGCAAGCCAGGCTGCTGGAGTAGACATCCCACTAACTTGTTCTCTTTAATTACTTTGCATGGGGGAAGAAATATTGCCTCCAGGACCAGGGTGCTTTATGGCATGGCCAGTGGAATAAAGCAGGAGAAGCAGCATCACTAATTAACTTGCAGTGAGCTGCAGCACAGTCTGTGACTTCGTGAGGAGGAACTAAAATAGCTGCTGAATTGCACTCGTGACCTTGTCCTCTGCTGCTGCTGCACCAAGGGAGGGCATGGGGCAGAGCAAGGGCTGCTCTTATGTGAGGGGAACAACAGAGCAATTATGGCACCATTAATATGGGAGGGCTGGGCTTGCAAGGGCCCTTTGAAGGTCACCTAGTCCAACATCTTCAACCAGAGCAAGTTGCTCAGAGCCCTGTCCATCATGGCCCTTCACCAAAGTGGTTGCCAAGCCCTGCCCCAGGGAAGTGGTGGAGAGATTTGAAAGCCATGGAGATATGGTCCTGAGAGACATGGTTTGGAAGTGAAGAGATTTGAAAGCCATGGAGATATGATGCTGAGGGACATGGTTTGGTGGTCACCTGGCAGTGCTGAGTTAATGGTTGGACTCAAAGATCTTTGAGGCACAGAATCCATAAGGTTGGAAAAGACCTCAAAGATCATCAAGTCCAACCTGTCACCTAACACCTCCTGACTACTGAACCATGGCATTTTCCAACCAAAATGGTTCTATGACTTCTGTGGCTCACACTGTGGTGAGAGCAGAGAGCAGAAGAGCTCTGCTGTGTGGTGCTGAGCTCTGCACAGCCAGCTCTGACCCAGGGCTGAGGGCTCCATCCAGGAGAGCAGCTCTCTGCAGTGCAGGTCCCAGCCCCGACCAGGAGACACCAGCAGGGATGGGTACACCTCCAACGTGGCTCAGGCAGGGAATGGAGGCTCCAGGCTGAGCTGAGACACATCCCCTGGGCCCTTGGCATGAAATGGTGGGGGTGGGACTCTGACCTAAACCTCCCCCGTGGAGCAACTTGAGGCCATTCCCTCTTGTTCCACCACTAGGTACCTCGGAGCAGATGGGGATGCAGGGAGGATGAGGAAGTCTCCTGTTGTGGTTGTGGTGGGTTGAAATTCCTCCCCCCAGCATGAAATTTGCCAGGGGAAGGCAGCATGAGTGAAACTAAGCCTTCATTTGGAAAGAAGAAATAGGGGATTCACTTGTCTCCCCTGCTGTGGCAGTGTCAGGCTATGCCTTTGAAAGTTAGCTGCACCTGGGGAAAGTTGACCTCTTCCAAGGCCAGAGTGAAACTCAGCCTTAAAACAAAAACAACCCAAACCTAAAAGGCAGCACAAAAAAAGTCCCCAACAACAACAACAACCCAACCCAAAGAGAGTAACAATAACCAGCCTCACTGGAGCTGTGCACTGGGACATTGAAAAATGCAATTAGTCACAGTTGGCCTCTAATAATTTCATGCCACAGGGCTTTGGGAGCCCTTTATATAGCAATTAAAAAGAGCTTAGGCCAAATTAGTGCTGGTTAGGTTGCTTCAAGGGAAAAAAAAATGTGTCTCTCTCTAAAAAAACATTGTCCTGCAAGTCCAGGTCTGCAGAGAGAGGTTTGGACAAGGCAGAGGGAAGGCAGTGGTTTGTGCTTCAACAGCCTCCAGAGCTCGCTGAGCGCATGCACTGCAGCCCACCTGGCAAGGCACAGCGCTGGGGACCTGCTTCTCCCCTTGGCCCTGCCCAGCTGCAATGTGAAGCCAGCTGACACACACAGGACTGCATCTCCAACACTCCATGGACTGCATCTCTGACCCTCCATGGACTGCATCTCTAACCCTCCATGGACTGCATCTCTAACCCTCCATGCATTGCATCTCTAACCCTCCATGGACTGCATCTCTAACCCTCCATGGACTGCATCTCTAACCCTCCATGGACTGCATCTCTAACCCTCCATGCATTGCATCTCTAACCCTCCATGCATTGCATCTCTAACACTCCATGCATTGCATCTCTAACCCTCCATGCATTGCATCTCTAACCCTCCATGCATTGCATCTCTAACACTCCATGGACTGCATCTCTAACCCTCCATGGACTGCATCTCTAACCCTCCATGGACTGCATCTCTAACCCTCCATGCATTGCATCTCTAACCCTCCATGCATTGCATCTCTAACCCTCCATGCATTGCATCTCCAACACTCCATGGACTGCATCTCTAACACTCCATGCATTGCATCTCTAACACTCCATGGACTGCATCTCTAGCTGGAACCCTGGCCCAGGCTGCCTAGAGAGGCTACGGAGTCTTCTCTGGAGAGATTCCAAAGCCACCTGGGCATTGTGCTCCTGGGCAAGCTGCTGTGGGTGCCCTGCTTTAGCAGGGGGATTGGACTGGGTGATCTCCAGAGGTCCCTTCCAACCCTTGCCATTCTAAGATCTCTGGGTCAGCCAATTAGAGATATGAATTACCCACTGGATGCCTTTCTCAAGACCCTGCAAGAGTCTTGGCAGTGTAAGGTGCTAACTGAGGCATCTCATTTTGATGCCCACAGCTGAATGGATGACTCTGGACTTTTATGCCTGAGCAACAAGAGAAAGTTCTGCCATGGAGAAGACTCTGTGCTTAACAAGCAAGGCAAGAAAGAGGCTATGCTTAATTAAATCCTTGGTGCTTGCACCATGCAGAACTGGACTCAGTGGCCACTCATGGCAGCTCCTCTTGGCTTCAAGCTAACTTGGATCATTGATATGTTTTCATCACAGAAGAGAAGGGAAGCCCAAATGAAACCACTTGCCTGCATTCATGTGGGGAGTTTGTGGACAAGCAGAAGAATGAGAACAGATCTCCTGGGGCCTCCTCTAATGGCTGAACCATGAGCTCCTCATTCCTTCCAGGCTGGGGCTTCTCGCCTTCCAGCTGCCTTGCACACTCAGGGCTGAGGAGGGCTGGACACATGTGGGTAGCATGTGACACCAGCTGAATGCCTGCCAAGATTTTAGCCTAAACTTGCAATGTCCTCTTTTGATGCTTTAAATGGAGGAAAGAAAAATTTCTCTGCTATTAAAAGTCAGTTTGGGTTTAGTCTTCTCTGGGATGCTCCTGGCTGTGATCAGATGGTGGTGTGGAGATGACCACAGTCTGCAACACTGTTCTTGGACACTATTCAGTCAGGCAAGAGCAAAGCTTCATCTCTTTTGATAGAGTAATTCAGGAAAGGTCCTCTAAGATCATCCAGTCCAACCATCAACCCAATACCACCATGGCCTTTTAGTCTTGCCCCTAAGTGCCATGGCACCAGTGCCTCAGCCAGGCTCTTCCTAAACACCTCCAGGGATGGGGACTCCACCACCTCCCTGGGCAGCACATCCCAATGGCCAATCTCTCTTGCTGGGAAGAATTTCTTCCTCACCTCCAACCTAAAGTTCCCCTGGCACAGCTTGAGACTGTGTCCTCTTGTTCTGGTGCTGGCTGCCTGGGAGAAGAGACCAACCCCCACCTGGCTACAACCTCCCTTCAGGGAGTTGGAGAGAGCAAGAAGGTCTCCCCTGAGCCTCCTCTTCTCCAGGCTAAGCAACCCCAGCTCCCTCAGCCTCTCCTCCCAGGGCTGTGCTCCAGACCCCTGCCCATCTTTGTTGCCCTTCTCTGGACACCTTCCAGCCTCTCAACATCTTTCCTATCTGCTGTTGCCTTCTGTTGCCTCTCTTCATAACTCCATCCTGGTGGGGCTTCTTCTGACAAAGTGGAGGTCCCTTTCCCCCATGCTTTCAGGTGATTTGGGGTACAACAGCCCTAGCTGAAAGGACATTCATGTCACAAGGAACCTTGAGCTTTGCTGCCCTACCTCCTCTGAGGCTTCATCATGCTACTTTAGCAGTGGACTGTGGGGGTGAGTCCAAGGGAGAATAAAGAAGACCTTGAGAAAAGACAGTGGCATGATTATCCTTCACCTACATCCACTTCTAATTTCCTCAAAGCAGATGTCCTAATTTGCAAATTGCTGCCCTCTGATAGAGAGCCTATGTCCCAGCTGCAGCTGGAAGCATAAACAAGCCCTTTGGGATCAGGTGGGAGCTTATTAAAAGCAGCCAGCCACATTTCTTGTATTCATAGTTTGGGTTGAGCTCCTCTGGTTTTGGTTTCTACTGAAAAAAAAAATAGAATATCTTTGGCCTTTCCCAAAAAAGAAGCTCCCAGAGTGCTGAGGCTGAGCTTTTTTATGTCTCTATTTAGTTTTTCCTCCCCCCTCTCCCTCTAACTGGAAGGATCATTGCCCCCTCTTGGTGTGGTCAAATATAGTTTGTCCACCTTGGGAGCAACCAAGAGTGCTTATATCTGTTTTATTTGGGGGGGGGTCCATCTTTCATAATAGCTGAAATCTCCCCAGAGCTCCCCCAGTGCTGACCTCCCAAGGCTGTCTGGGCTGTAATTGTGGGGTCCAGATGGAACATTCTTCCTGGAAAATAAAAAAAAAAGAGCTGATGAGGTGGAGTAGTGAAGATGGTTAACCAGGGCAGCAAACAAACCCAGCCACAGACATTTGTTAGCCTCTAAAATAGCCTTCTGGAGCAGCAATATGTGTGTGTGTGAGCGTGGGGGAGGAGGAGGGGGTTGCAGGAGTGGGCAGAGCAGCTGTTCAGGGTGGGCAAACGAGGCCAAAAGGGATCCTGGTCGCTTTCGTAATGAGAGAGTGTGGAGCAGGACACCTAGGCTCTGAGGTGAACTCGCTGGCACAGGCTGCCCAGGGAAGAAGGTGGCCACAGCCAGTGTGGCTTAGCATGGCCAACAGGTCGAGGGAGGTGATTCTCCCCCTCTGCTTCGCTCTGCTGAGACCACACCTGCAGCTCTGTGTCCAGTTCTGGAGCCCCTAGTACAGGAAGGGTCTGGAGGTGCTGGAAGGTGTCCAGAGAAGGGCCATGAGGATGAGCAGGGGGCTGGAGCTGCTCTCCTATGAGGACAGACTGAGGGAGTTGGGGCTGTGCAGTCTGGAGAAGAGAAGGCTCTGAGGAGACCTAATTGTGGCCTTCCAGGATCTGCAGGGGGCTCCAAGAAAGCTGGGAAGGGACTTTTTACAGGGTCTTGAAGTGATAGGATGAGAGGAAATGGCCTTAAACTGGAAGAGGGGAGATTTAGACTGGAGATTAGAAAGAAATTCCTTCCACTGAGGGTGGGGAGACACTGGAGCCAGCAAGGTGGTGGATGCTCGAGGTCTGGGGCACAAGCCCCGGGAGGAGAGGCTGAGGGAGCTGGGGTTGCTGAGCCTGCAGAAGAGGAGGCTCAGGGGAGACCTTCTTGCTCTCTCCAGCTCCCTGAAGGGAGGCTGTAGTCAGGTAGGGGTTGGTCTCTTCTGCCAGGCATCCAGCACCAGAACAAGAGGACAGAGTCTCAAGCTGTGCCAGGAGAAGTTTAGGCTGGAGGAAAGTTCTTCCCAGCAAGAGAGATTGGCCATTGGAATGTGCTGCCCAGGGAGGTGGTGGAGTCACCATCCCTGGTGGTGGTCAAGAGGGGATTGGATGTGGCACTTGGAGCCATGGTTTAGTTGTCAGGAGGTGTTGGGTGACAGGTTGGACTTGATGATCTCTGAGGCCTTTTCCAACCTGATTGATTCTATGATTCTATGACTCCATGCCCATTCCCTGGAGGTGTTCAAGGTCAGCTTGGATGGGGCTTTGGGGAAGCTGCTATCCAAGGGCCTGCCCCTGTCAGGGGACTTGGAACTAGCTGATGTTTCAGGTCCCTTACAACCCAAACCATTCTGTGGTCTTTTTATCTCCCACACTTGTTTAAATTCAAGTCATTCTTTTCACCTTTTCTGCAAACCTGGAGCCATGCAAGTGCTGCTGCTTCCCTTTCCCACTGTACATCCCTGAGGGGTTTTCACACTTTGCAGCTCCTTTTGATCTGACCTCCTCTACATCTCTCTTGGCCTGAGCAATTCCCAGCTCTCTCTTCCACTGATAATCATTTTGGATGGCTCTTCCCTTTACCTTGTTTGGCTCCTCTCCACAAATCCTCTGTCCCAGTGGATGCTCTTGGCACTTCCCACTCAGAGCAAAACAGTCAGTGAGTTTCATTCATATTTGTGTTCAGCTCCCTGCCAGGTCATGAATGAGGATGTTAACTAAGGCTGATCCATGTGGATATTTCACTAAGCTGCCATGTAATATTCTGCATGATTCACTGCCCTCTGCTCTTTGTTTCCAGCATTTCAGTTAATGGTCAGGCCCTGCAGCTGCTTACAGAGAGGATGAATTCAATTTAAATGGAAAGAACAACTTCATGAGGCATTGTCTCACATGCCTTGGTACACACCAGAGCTTTTATATCTGCTGTAATTAGTTTAATCTTGTTATTCTACTGTAACAGGGGGGAAATGTAAAAAGAGGAAAAGAAAGCAAGAAAGAAAGGGAAGGAAGGAAGAAAGAAAGAAAGGGAAGGAAGGAAGAAAGGAAGGAAGGGAGGGAAGGAGGGAAGGGAGGGAAGGAGGGAAGGAGGGAAGGAGGGAAGGAGGGAAGGAGGGAAGGAGGGAAGGAAGGAAGGAAGGAAGGAAGGAAGGAAGGAAGGAAGGAAGGAAGGAAGGAAGGAAGGAAGGAAGGAAGGAAGGAAGGAAGGAAGGAAGGAAGGAAGGAAGGAAGGAAGGAAGGAAGGAAGGAAGGAAGGAAGGAAGGAAGGAAGGAAGGAAGGAAGGAAGGAAGGAAGGAAGGAAGGAAGGAAGGAAGGAAGGAGACTCCACATGAATTGAACGTAATCTCTCCATAAACCCAGTGTAGTGTGGGCTGGAAGGGACCTCTGGAGATCATCCAGTCCAACCCCCCTGCCAAAGCAGGGCACCCACAGCAGCTTGCCCAGGAGCACAATGTCCAGAGAGGGGTTGGAATCTCTTCACACAAGGAGACTCCACAACCTCTCTGGGCAGCCTGGGACAGGCCTCCAGCACCCTCACAACAAACAGCTTTCTTCTGTTCAGATGGAACCTCCTCAGTTCCAGTTTGTGGGTTTGTGCTCATTGTCCCTTGTGCTGTCCCTGGGCACCACTCAGCAGAGCCTGGCCCCAGTCTCTTGCCCCCCCTGCTCCCTTCAGCTCTTGCTGAGCATTGCTCAGCTCCCCTCTGGGGCTGCTCTTTTCCAGGCTCTCAGCCCCAGGGCTCTCAGCCTTTGCTCCTCACAGAGCTGTTCCAGGCCCCTCAGCAGCTTTCCAGATCCCCACTGGACTTTGTCCATGAGTTCCCTCTCTCTCTCTCTCTTGAACTGGGGAGCTCAGAAGAACCAGACCCACTTCTCTAGCTGTGTTCTGACTAGTGCAAAGGGGGAGGAGAACCTCTCCCACCCTTCTGGCCACAATCTTTTTAATGCACCCCAGACAGGAGGGCACAGTGCTGGTTCATGGTGAACTTGTTGTGCCCCAGCACTCCCAGGTTGTTCTCCACAGAGCTGCTTCCCAGCAGTGACCTCCTCACCTGTACTGGGGCAGGGGCTTACTCCTCTCCAGGTGCAAGACTCTGTACTTGCCTATGTTGAGCTTCCTGACATTCCTCTACTTATGCAAAGTCAACTAACAAAATAAATAAATCACAGCTAACTCCAAAGAGTAGCAAAATCCTCTGGAGTTATCCTGAGTTTAATTATCAATATTTTTAAGCATTGAAAACCAAACAAAATAAACCAAACAAACTAACCAAAACCAAAACAAAACCAACCACAGAAACCTAAACCAAACAAGCAAAAACCCCAAACCAAACCAACAAACCTGAAACAAACAAAAAAGCCAAACCAAAACCAAACCTAAACCAAACAAAAGCCCAAAACAAAACCAAAGAAACCTAAACCAAACAAACCAAAACCCAAACCAAGGAGCCTTACACAATCAAAAAGCCAAAACCAAACCAAGCCTAAAACAAACAAAACCCCAAAGAAATCTTAAGCAAACAAACAAACAAAAAAAACCAAACCCAAACCTAAAGCAAAACCCCAAACCAAAACCAAACCAGCAAACCTGAAACAAACAAAAACCCTAAACAAAATCAACCAAACCTAAACCAAACCAAAAACCAAAACCAAACCAACCAAACCAAAACCCAAACCCAAACCAAAACCCAAACCCAAACCCAAACCAACCAAACCTAAACCAAACAAAACCCCACACCCAATCCAAACCAACCAAACCTAAACCAACCAAACCAAAACCCCAAACCAACAAACCTAAAACAAACAAAACCCAAACTCAAACCAACCAAACCTAAAACAAACAAAAACCCAACCCCAAACCAAACCTAAACCAAACTTAAACCAACCAAACAAACCCCCCCCAAACCAAACCAAACCAAACCAACAAACCTAAACCAAACAAAACCCAAACCCAAACCAACCAAACCTAAACCAAACAAAACCCTACACCCAATCCAAACCAAACCAACCAAACCAACCAAACCTAAACCAACCAAACCAAAACCCCAAACCAACCAAACTTAAACCAAACAAAGCCCCAACCCCAAACCAACCAAACTTAAACCAAACAAAGCCCCAACCCCAAACCAAACCTAAACTGAACTTAAACCAAACAAACAAACCCCCCAAACCAAACCAAACCAAACCAACAAACCTAAACCAAACAAAACCCAAACCCAAACCAACCAAACCTAAACCAACCAACCAAAAACTCCAAGCCAAGCCAAACCAAACCAACAAACCTAAACCAAAACCCAAACCAACCAAACAAAAACCCAAAACCAAACCAAAGCAACAAACCTAAACCAAAATCCAAACTCAAAACCAAACCAACCAAACCTAAACCAACCAAAAACCCAAAACCAAACCAAACCAAAGCAACAAACCTAAACCAAAATCCAAACTCAAAACCAAACCAACCAAACCTAAACCAACCAAACCAAAACCCCAAACCAACAAACCTAAACCAAAAACCCAAACCAACCAAACCTAAACCAAACCCCAAACCCAACCAACAAGCCTAAACCAAACAAAAACCCAAACCAACCAAACCTAAACCAAACAAAACCCAAACCCAACCAACAAACCTAAAACAAACAAAACCCCCAATCCAAACCAAACCAACAAGCCTAAAATAAACAAACCCCAAACCAACCAAACCTAAACCAACCAAAACCCAAACCCAACCCAAACCAACAAACCTAAACCAAACAACCAAACAAAACCCCCAAAACAAAACCAACCAACCAAACCTAAACCAAGCCAACACACCAACAAAAAAACACCAAAGAACCCCAAACCCAAAGCCAACCTCCCCCACACCTTTTCCTCTTGGAGTAAATGCCTCAAAGCTCTCCTCTCAATGACGTCTGCAAGATTCCCTTTGTCCCAAGCCAAGGCAGCATCCGTGCTCAAGAGTCAGCCGTGGTGCTGAGGGCCGTGGGTTAGCGGTGCTCTGGCAGTGCTGTGCGAACAGTTGGCCTGGATGATTCCTGCTCTCTTCCAACCCAAACAAATCTCTGATTCTACGAATCTAAGGTTCTAAATTTAAATGCCACTCAGCGAGGAGATTCCAGGAAAAGTGGTACCTCCACCTCCCTCCTGTGTCACTGCTGCTTCCCCCCAAACCAAGCAGCAAAGGGGATGATGAGCTGGATGCTTTCCTCCATCCTTCATTTCATCACATCTTGTGCCAGCTAAACTTCAAGGGGAAGAGACTTTTAAGAATGGAAATTAAATAAGAAGCAGGAAGTGTGAATATAAAAAAAAAAACACACCAGAAAGCACAACAAAAACAACTTGGGGTTTTGATCCCAGGCCAGTGGAAAAGATGTCTGTTCATTTCTGAATGAATCAGATTGGTGCTGGAAGCCATTCACAAGGAATGTGTCCCTGCTCTCTCGCTTCACGTTCACTGCAGCAGAGCCAGCTACAGCCCGGCCGCCATCCCCTTGCTAAGCCTCGTGTCAATGCAGCCCTCATCGGGAATGAATCACAGGTTTCCCTACAGAGAGAGGTCTGCTGAAACCTTCAGACGACTCCTCTGGAGAGCTGAGAGTTGGTTTAGGATCAGCAGACATCTGTATCTGGATTCACATTGCATTCTTCACTCTCTTTCTCCTCCCACCGCTTTTAAATCTCCAGAAGAACATAACTTTAGAGAGGAAGGACTGAGCTCCCTGACAGCCAAGAGGAGGATTTACAAGCCAGATGGTGAGGCTTAAAATAAACAACCAACCCCCCAAAAAATGATGCAAGTTAATCTTCCCTCTCTTTCAGAGGGAAAACATCGCCAGCCTGCCCTCCTGCTACCCCCAGCCCGAGAGGAATGAGTGCTCTGCCCTCACTGAATCACTGATTGAAGGCTACTTACTATCAGTGGGGAAGGCACTGGAAGATGCACCTTCTGTCAGTAAAAAGCTAAAGCTCCTCTTCATAGACTTAAGGAACAGAATGGATAGAAATGTTCAGCCCTCCCTCAAATACACCTCCGGGGTTTATTTAAAAAAGGAAAGGAGTGAAAAATATAAATAAAAAGAAAGAAAATGAAAGAGAGAAAAAGAAAGAAAAAGAAAGAAACTGAAAGAGGGAAAGAAAAAGAAAAAATGAAAGAGAAAGAAAAAGAAAGAAACTGAAAGAGGGAAAGAAAAAGAAAGAAACTGAGAGAAAGAAAAGGAAAGAAACTGAAAGAGAGAAAGAAAAAAATGAAAGAGAAAGAAAAAGAAAGAAACTGAAAGAGGGAAAGAAAAAGAAAGAAACTGAGAGAAAGAAAAGGAAAGAAACTGAAAGAGAGAAAGAAAAAAATGAAAGACAAAGAAAAAGAAAGAAACTGAAAGAGGGAAAGAAAAAGAAAGAAACTGAAAGAGAGGGGAAAAAAAGAAAGAAAATGAAAGAGAAAAATAAAAGAAAATCAGAAAAAGTAAAAAAGGGGAAAAAAGAGAGAAATAAAGAGAAAGAAAATGAAAGATAAATAAAAAGAAAGAAAATTAAGAGAGAAATAGAAAGAAAGGAAATGAAAGAGAAAAATAAAAAGAAAGAAAATGAAAGAGAGAAATAAAGAGAAAGAAAATGAAAGATAAATAAAAAGAAAGAAAATGAAAGAGAAAAAAAGGAAAATCAGAACGTTTTAAAAAGGGGAAAAGAGAAATAAAAAGAAAGAAAATGAAAGAGAAAAAAAGGAAAATAAGAATTTTTCTTTTAAAAGGGGGGGGAAGAGAAATAAAAAGGAAATGAAAGAGAGAAAGAAAGAGAAAGAAAATGAAAGAGAAAAATGAAAGAAAATGAGAAAAAAATTAGAAAGGGAAAAATGAAAAAAATAGAAAAGGAAGAAAGGAAGAAAGGGAGGGAAAGAAAAATGAAAAAGAGGGAAAATAAGAGGAGTAAAAGGTGGGGGGGAAGGAAGAAAGGGTTGGAAAAAAGGCTACTTCTGGAGGAGTGGGTCCTGTTCTGGGCTTCTCAGCTCAAGAGAGGCAGGGAACTGCTGGGGAGAGCCCAGGGGAGCCTCTGAAGCTGCTGAGGGGCCTGGAGCAGCTCTGGGAGCAGCAAAGGCTGAGAGCCCTGGGGCTGAGAGCCTGCAGCAGAGCAGCCCCAGAGGGCAGCTGAGCAATGCTCAGCAAGAGCTGAAGGAGAGAGAAGCTCCCAAACGCTGTTCCTCCCTCAAAACGATGGAGGGGGCTAAACTGAAGGCAGGTGTTTGCGAGAGGCACTTTGCTACCCTTTCAGATCTTCAGAAGAAATTCTACACAAACCTTTAGCTCACACAGAACTGCCAAAAATGAACCATTCTGAGGCCTGTCAAAACTGACAGCTCCAGGCAAAATCCTTTTCCTTCTCTCAGCCGAGTGACTGTTAGCTAAAGTAAAATCACCCAGCTCCGCTGGAATTCCCTCTACCCATCTCCAAGCTTTCCCCAAGTACTGCTTCCTGTGGCTATTGTCATTTCTTTGACACTGATCACTTTCTAAAGGGTGGGGAGCAAAAGGATGGAGTCAGACTCCTGCCAGCGATGCCCAGGGACAGGACAAAGGGCAGTGGGCACAAACTGCAACCCAGGAGGTTCCATCCGAACAGGAGGAGAAATTTCTTTGCAGTGAGGGTGCCCAGAGAGGTTGTGAAGAGGTTCCAAAGCCTCCTGAGCATTGTGCCCCTGGGCAAGCTGCTGTGGGTGCCCTGCTGGAGCAGAGGGCTTGGACTGGGTGGTCTCCAGAGGTCCCAACCATGCTGGGATTCTTCCTCACTGTTTTTACAGCTTCAGGCTGCAGTTTGCACAGCAGACTGAAAACTACAACATGGATTTTGCAGATAACTTTTGGAGAGAGCTGAGGCTCACCTCTCCCAAGAACCCCCTTTTCACCCCCTGTTTTCCCCTATTTTTCCCTCCCACCCCCCTCACATTCCTGCCTCTCCATGGTCTGCAGCATCTAATTTGCTGACGATGCTTAATCTCCCTTCCTCACTGTCATAATTTCATCTCTAGCTGCCAAGCACAGGCTACACAAAGACATCAACCCCATTTCTTTCCCCCTCACCCAGCAGGGAGCTCCATAAAGATTCCCTCATTAGCAAGAATGGAGCTGCCAGCAGTGCTCTTTAATAGCTCCCTTTCCCTGGGATGCTTTATGGCTACAGATGAAGACTGCTCACAGGCCAAAATCTCCCTGCTAAATCACTCACACGAACGAAAGGCCTCATTTTTCTGACAATTTCCCTGCAGTTAAGACACCACAAGCATGCCTCTGCCTGGGTTGGCATTACCTGTGCCTGGGAGAACTCATTGCTCTCTGCAGCTCCCTGAAAGGAGGTTGGAGTGAGGTGGGGGTCAGTCTCCTCTCCCAGGTAATAAGGCATAGAGCAGGAAGAAAAGGCCTGAAATTGAGCTGGGGAGCTTTAGGTTGGATATTAGGAAGAGTTTCTGTGCAGAAACGTTGCTCAGGCATTGGAACAGGCTGCACAGGGAGGTAGTGGAGTCACCATCCCTGATGGTGTCCAAACAACATGGAAGGGACCTCTTGAGACCATCCAGTCCAACCCCCACCTCTAAAGCAGGGTCACCCACAACAGCTTACCCTCGATCACAATGTCCATGAAGCTTTGGAATCTCTCTAGAGGAGCAGATGAGCCTGAGCCAGGACTCTGGCACCCTCACACTGAAGAATTCTTTCATTGTGTTCAGATGGAACCTCCTGGGCTACAGTTTGTGCCCATTGCCCCTTGCCTAGTTGCTGGGCACCACCACCAAGAGACTGGACCCAGCCTCTTGGAATGGAATGGAATGGAATGGAATGGAATGGAATGGAATGGAATGGAATGGAATGGAATGGAAAGAATAGAATAGCATAGAATAGAATAGAATAGAATAGAATAGAATAGAATAGACCAGACCAGACCAGATCAGACCAGCCTGGAAAAGACCTCTGAGATCATCCAGTCCAACCTATCACTCATCACCATCTAATCAACTAAACCATGGCACCAAGTGCCTCAGCCAGGCTCTTCCTAAACACCTCCAGGGATGGGGACTCCACCACCTCCCTGGGCAGCACATTCCCATGGCCAATCTCTCTTGCTGGGAAGAATTTCTTCCTAACATCCAGCCTAAACCTCCCCTGGCACAGCTTGAGACTGTGTCCTCTTGTTCTGGTGCTGCTTGCCTGGGAGAAGAGACCAACCCCCACCTGGCTACAACCTTCCTTCAGGGAGTTGGAGAGAGCAAGAAGGTCTCCCCTGAGCCTCCTCTTCTCCAGGCTAAGCAACCCCAGCTCCCTCAGCCTCTCCTCCCAGGGCTGTGCCCAGACCCCTCCCCAGCTTTGTTGCCCTTCTCTGGACACCTTCCAGCAACTCAACCTCCTTCTTAACTTCTTAGCTACTGCTGGGCATTGAGAAGATCCTCCCTCAGTCTCCTCCTTAGCCACTGCCCACCTCAAGAGAATGATGAGCTCCAGCCCAACTGCATGCTCTGTTGCTGCTCTGATTGGCAACCTTGGCTTCTGGCACTTAGCTTGGAAGGTGAAAACCCTCCCTTGTTTTTAATCAAAGTTGCCTTTTGCCAGGCTGGCAGATGGATGGCTGCTCTGAGGATGCTCTCTGCCCGTGGCACACCCATGAAATAGCTCCAAGTTGTACTACTACAACTAATTTTCCGAGCAGCAGTAAAAGACTCCCAGCACTGGAGGTGTCACCTCAATTTATTCCTTTTTCTCAGCCTTGCACCTCGTTAAAGTTTGATTTGTGCCCAGAAGCAATCCCAGGACATCGAAATTGCTCCAGTGAGCCTTAAGGAATATTAAGTAGTCCTTCAACATGGACTTGGCTTTCTACCCACACTCATTCCAGGGCCCTGGATGATGGGTTTGGGACAATACAAGAATAATGCACTCAAGATATGAGCTGTCAGTCTGTGACTCATTCCATATCTTCATTTCATTAGAAGCTTTGCCTTCAGCAGGAGCACTTCAAGACGGAAGGAACTTTTTGGACAAGAGCTTTATCTTTTTCCTTCCTTTGTTTGGTTTTCTTTGGAAAGGGCTTTTGACAGAAAGAATTGAATTATTCAAGGCTCCTAAAGGAGAAATCTTTCACAGAAATGTACAACCATGGAATGGTTTAGGTTGGAAGGGACCCTTAGAGGTCACCCAGTCCAACCCCCTGCAGCCAGCAGGGATGTCTGCAACTAGAGCAGGTTCCTCAGAGCCCCAAACAACCTGACCTGCACTGCTGCTAGGCATGGGGCATTTCCCACCCCTCTGGGCAGCCTGGGACAGGGTCTCACCACCCTCAGTGTCAAACATTCATTCATTCCTTCTCTCCAGGCTGACTCTCCCTCTTTGAGTTTAAACCATCAGCCCTTCACTTGTCACCACAGGCCCTGCTGAAAAGGTTGTCCCCACCTTGTCATTGCTAATGGTACCTTCTAGGTTGCATGAGGAGAGATGATTATGAGTTGCTGGCAAGAGCATTCCTCAGGCTTGTAGGACAACCACTTACAAGTCCTCACTCAGTTTTACCCTCTCAGTAAGATCCATTTCAGTTGAAATACTTCTGGTAGAAGAGACTCAAAGCAGATCCCACATCTACCCAGAACGAGGAAAGCAACTTAGCAAGAAGCAGTCCTGGCTTGGAGGATTTTCTGTGGAGCCCTTGAGGTATAGGAAACACTTCTAAGAGGCCATAAAAATCAATCACATTGTCAAACAACTTCAATTGTCTCTGTCTGGGATTGAAGCTCCACTGCAAAACGCTTCTGGGTCTGTAAGTGAGGAGAAGCTGACACACTGCAGAATGTGGTGACCTCCTGACTGAGCTCCCTGGTCACCATGGCAGCCAGGGAAGTCTCAGCATTGTGTTCTGAGCTCCCTTTTCTTTCCATTAACACACTCACACAGCTCTTGTTTCATCCCACTTCCCAGCAAAGAATTCTTCTATTAGCTTTTGTTGTTGGTTTGGTTGGGGTTTTTTTTTAATGTCAAAAGTTTGAGAGAGAGAAAGAGGAGACAGAGAGAGAGAGGAGGGAGGGAGACATTTCCTGCCCACCTCTAGCTGTACAAACTGTGAATCACAGCATAGCAGTCCAACCCTCCTGCCAAGGCAGGTTCAGCTAGTGAAGGTGACACAGAAACCTGTCCAGATGTGTTTGGAATGTCTCCAGAGATGGAGGTTCCACCACCTCTCTGGGCAGCCTGCCCCAGGGCTCCATCACCCTTAAACTAAAGATGTTCCTCCACATGTTTAGATCAAACTTGTTGTTAAGAAGCTCTTTTGAAGATGTTAATGTCTTGTTAGGATGGAACTTGCCCCTTGACCTGTCTCTGGGCACCACTGAAGAAAGACTGGTCCCATCCTCCTGACATCCACATTCTGGGCATCAAGACTCTTGAAGGTGTCCAGAGAAGGGCAACAAAGCTGGGGAGGGGTCTGGAGCACAGCCCTGGGAGGAGAGGCTGAGGGAGCTGGGGTTGCTTAGCCTGGAGAAGAGGAGGCTCAGGGGAGACCTCATTGCTCTCTACGATTCCCTGAAGGGAGGTTGTAGCCAGGTTGGGGTTGGTCTCTTCTCCCAGGCAAGCAGCACCAGAACAAGAGGACACAGTCTCAAGCTGTGCCAGGGGAGGGTTAGGCTGGATGTGAGGAAGAAATTCTTCCCAGCGAGAGAGATTGGCCATTGGGATGTGCTACCCAGGGAGGTGGTGGAGTCACCATCCCTGGAGGTGTTCAAAAAAGGCTTGGATGTGGCACTAAACCATGATTTAGTTGCCAGGAGGTGTTAGCTATTAGGTATTAGATTGGACTTGATGATCTCTGAGGTATTTTCCAACCTTATTGATTCTATGATTCTGTGAAGGTTGGACATGATGACCTTAAAGGTCTCTTACAGAATACAGAATTAACCAGCTTGGAAGAGACCTTTGAGATCATCAAGTCCAACCTATCTCCCAACACCATCTGATCAACTAAACCACGGCACTGAGTGCCTCATCCAGGCTCTTCTTGCACCCAAAACAATTCTGTGCTCCCAGGATCCTGCAGTCTCACACTGAGTGCCTTGATGCCTCTGAACCTCTGAGCTTCTCCCATCTTCATAAAGAGCCACGAGAGGCTCCAGATGAGGAATTCTTCGTACAGTGCCCAACCCAGAGAGGTGCAACAAGTTCTCAGGGTGTCCTTCTGCTAAGTTCACCCCCAGCTAGGTCACAGCCAGAAGGAAGTTTACAGGACCTCCTACATCCCAAACAGAACAAGCTTGGTGTAAAATCTAATAAAAGTGATGTGGTTTGGGCCAACCTTTTTCTCTCTCTCTTTTCCCCCCACCTTTATTTAGAAAGTTATTATTTTAGCTGCTTTTAATTAACCACTCAAATCCTTCCTCTAGCTTTAGACCCTTCCCAGCACACACACATTAAAGAATGCTTCCCCTGTACTTCATTTAAAAAGCAGCAATAACAAATGAGAAGGTTTGGATTAACTCCCTTTTCAGATTTTTATTAATACCATTATTTTTTCTTCTCTCTCCAAGCTGAGACATTCCTCAGTGAATTATTTTTTTTCCCCACTTTTTCATTTTTATTTAAAAAGAACTATTGCATTAAGGGTTCCTCACCTGCAGATGCACTTGAAAAACCCAGGTCACAAATCTGGGGGCTTGTAAAAATGTTCCCTGGCCTTGCAGAGAGAGCAGAGCAGCACAGTGGAGTTATTTGTAGCTATTTTTAATATTATTGTTTCCCCCCCTATTCTCTCTTAGGTTAAAAAAAAAAAGAAAAAGAAAAAAAAAAAGGGGGGGGGGAAAGGGGAAAAAGAAGGGAAAAAAGGAGGAAAAAGAAGAAGGAAAAAATGAAGTAAAAAGAAGGAAAAATAAGAAGGAAAAAGAAAGAAAGAAAAGGAAAGAAGAAGGAAAAAGAAGAAGGAAAAAGAAGGAAAAAGAAGGAAAAAGAAGCAAAAAGAAGGAAAAAAAAAGAAGGAAAAAGAAAGAAAGAAAAGGAAAGAAGAAGGAAAAATAAGAAGGAAAAATAAGGAAAAATAAGGAAAAAGAAGGAAAAATAATTAAAAATGAAGAAGAATGAAAAAGAAAGAAGAAGGAAAAAGAAGAAGGAAAAAGAAGAAGGAAAAAGAAGAAGGAAAAAGAAGAAGGGAAAAAGAAGGAAAATGAAAGAAAAAGAAGGAAAAAGAAAAATAAAGAAGAAGGAAAAAGAAGAAGGAAAAAGAAAGAAGAAGGAAAAAGAAAGAAGAAGGAAAAAGGAAGAAGGAAAAAGAAGGAAAAGGAAAGAAGGAAAAAGAAAGAAGAAGGAAAAAGAAAGAGGAAGGAAAAAGAAGAAGGAAAAAGAAGAAGGAAAAGGAAGAAGGAAAAGTAAGAAGGGAAAATAAAGGGGGAAAAAAAAGGAAAACTAAGAAGGAAAGGGAAGGAAAAAGAAGGCGGAGAAAGAAGAAGGAAAAAGAGGAAGATTAAGAAAGGCAAGAGTTTTGGTCCCAAAGGTGTTATGCAAACCCTGCTGCAAAAAGCAGACCTGACATTTCCTCCACAGAGCTCAGCAGCTGCTTCTCCTTTAAGGTCCTCCTGGCTTTCCACCACCTGTGGACCCTTCCTAAAGGAACACTCCCGAGAGTGTGTGGAATTCCTAACTGTGGGTGCAAGCGTTTTGCTTGGCTGGGGGACTTCCCTTGGCAAGGGGACCTGCTGGAATCACAGCAGGGCTTTCCAGAAGGGCTCACAACTGTCCCTTCCAGGGGGAAGTGATGTAGGTATCCTTTGTGACCTTCTCCTGCTGCTGGCTGCTCTGAGTGCAAACCCAGCCTTAAAGTATCATAGAATCATAGAATCAATAAGGTTGGAAAAGACCTCAGAGATCATCAGGTCCAACCTGTCACCCAACACCTCCTGACTAACTAAACCATGGCTTCAGGTGCCACATCCAATCCCCTCTTGAACACCTCCAGGGATGGGGACTCCACCACCTCCCTGGGCAGCACATTCCAACGGCCAACAACTCTCTCTGTGAAGTCTAGAAGTAGAAGTCTAAAGGCTTTGCTTGCCAAGAACCATTCAACCTGAGGGGGAGACTCTCTACAACTGCCTGAAAAGAGGTTGGAGTGAGCTGAGGGTTGGTCTCACCTCCATAGTATCAGGTGATAGAATGAGAGGACATAGCCTGAAATTGTGCCAGGGGAGGGTTAGGTTGGGCATGAGGAACAATTTCTTTACTGAGAGAGTCAGCAGGGTGTTGGAACAGTGTGCCCAGGGAGGTGGTGGGGTCCCCATCCCTGGAGGGGCTCAGGAAGCCTGTGGATGTGGCATTTTGGGACATGGTTTAATGCCCCTGGGTAGACAAATGAGTCAATGATCTTGGAGGTCTTCTCCAAATGAAACAATTCTATGACTCTAACCCGTGCCACACATACCGGGGAACAAAAACAGGAGGGAGCACTCCTAGTCCTTCACAAGTAGGTGATGGCCTTGCTTCTCCAGCTCTCCACCAGTATTTCATCTCAGAGAAGGGGCCTTGAAAGTCATCTAATCCAACCCCCCCCGAAGTCAACAGGGACACTTTCCCCTAGATCAGGTTGCTCAGAGCCCCAAACAACGTGGCCTTCAGCACTTCCAGAGATGGGGCAGCCACGACCTGGGCCAGTGTCTCACCGCCCTCAGCAGAACAAAAAGCATAAAAATCGAATCTAAATCTCCCTCTTTTAGTTCAAACCATCAGCCCTTCTCCTGTCACAACAGGCCCTGCTCACAAGTCTGTCCCCAGCGTTCTGATAAGCTCCTTGAAGCACTAAAAGCCCACCAGAAGGTCTCCCTTGGAGCTTCCTCTTCTCCAGGCTGAACAGCCCCAACTCTCTCAGCCTGTCTTCACGTAAGAGATGCTCCAACCCTCTGGTCATCTTCATGGCCTTCCTTTATGTTTTATCACAGCAGGGATTTTTTGCCTATATTTAGGCAACTCCCACACTTCCCAGCAGACTTGACACACCACCAAAGAGTTCATAATATTTTTTAAGGTCAGGAGAAGATGGACAGACACTTAAGAGTTATGAAGAGCAACAGCTCACAGGCATTGTCCCATGGGGAAAAAAATATACTCATAATTATGGTGTGTTATTAAAAGTCATCGATTTGATGTCACCCTAGGAGAAGAATCTCTGCTGTCCCTGGTGGGGAGCTGCTCTTGGCACTTCTGTGGGCTGCCAGCATTGTCTCCAAGTGGATGTGTTAAGCTTTTGTTTATCAGGAAACCAAATGCTTCTCCTTGTATGGAGGCTGTTATCTCGGCCTGGCCTGGCATGGCATGGGCACGTCTGCTGGCATGGCTGCGTGCCCTTTCTCTTGTCAAGGACTCCAACGTAAGCACGAGGTTGGACTTCTTCATTTCCCAGCAGAGAATCTATTCTTCTGCTGCCTGGATCCAGGCTGTCTCCTCGTCACTTTGGGAGGCAGCCACCAGAGCTTGAGGTCAGGGAAGGTGCTTGCTCAGTGCTGTAATAGCTGTGCCTTTACCAAGCTCCTGCCCTTGACATTTTTCAGATGTCTGCATTATTTTCCTTGTCATCTGATACATATTGCTCCTCCTGTCCCCGCTCCCAGCATCATTTTTTCCCCCTCTAAGCTAATGTCCATGTCTCCAGAGTCAAGTGGCAGTGGATGAAGACTCCTAGGCTGACAAATCATTGAGCTCATCGACTCTCCTCCAAGGGAATAATGTGAGCTGACCTTCTACTTCCCATGCTCACATTACGCTGCTGGCTGGTGCAGCCACCCAAGGAGAGCTGCCAGCCACAGCCAGTTGCTGGCTGTGGTAGTTGCCAAAACCTCAGCCTGCCAGCTAGGAGCTCCTTTGCCAAGCTCCAGTTGTGATGAGTTCCCCAGTGCTGGTCCAAGCTGAAAATAGGTGCAGTTGGATCCATAGGCCTCTTTATTTGGAGGAGGAAAGCAAGAGAGGAGGAAAGGAAGCTGAGTTTTACACAGACATTCTTACTAGTCACAAGAGGAACTCAAAAGGACTGGGAGGAGAGTTTGGCTCAGAAGAGATCAAAAACCCAGATCCTTATCCAGAAGCCTTTGATCTATCAGCATGGAAAGTCCAGGTCAGGTTGTCAGGCTCTTCCTTGGAATTTGTGGCACTTTTTCAGCCCTGCTTGAGAGCCATCCCTCTCTGCCTCCAAACAATAGCAACGAACAAGGACAGCAACCAGCAACCCAGATGTCTCAATGGCCATTCACACTCTGGGTGTCTTTTGAGGTTTCTCCTCATTTTGTAGCTAATTAATCTCAAGTTGTTACCAAGTTTTGCTCACAGTGGACTCCCCAGGCTGAATACACCAAGATGAATAATAACCATTCAAACACCATCATGCTATTATTGAAAAGGCAAAAGACATTAATTAATGAAGAGAGTCAATGGGCAGAAGAAAAAGAGCAAATGTCAGTACTTAGACTCTGTTATGGAACACAAAAACCCCTGTGATTGCTGCAGAAAGGAGCCAAGGTCTCATTTGTATGTGATCAACATTCATTTTCCCTGGGAGAGGATGATGATAACAACTAATTAAATGATATCAGCAATTAGTTCAGTGCTGAAGGGGGGAAAAAGAGAGAGAGAGAGGAGGAGGAGGAGGAAAAAAGAGTGAGAGAGAGGAAGAGGAGGAAAAAAGAGTGAGAGAAAGGAGGAGGAGGAAAAAATAGTGAGAGAAAGGAGGAGGAGGAAAAAATAGTGAGAGAAAGGAGGAGGAGGAAAAAAGAGTGAGAGAGAGGAGGGGAGGAAAAAAGAGTGAGAGAGAGGAAGAGGAGAAGGAGGAGGAAAAAAGAGTGAGAGAGGAGGAGGAGAAGAAGGAGGAAAAAAGAGTGAGAGAGAGGAGGAGGAGAAGAAGGAGGAAAAAAGAGTGAGAGAGAGGAGGAGGAGAAGAAGGAGGAAAAAAGAGTGAGAGAGAGGAGGAGAAGAAGGAGGAGGAAAAAAGAGTGAGAGAGAGGAGGAGGAGAAGGAAGAGGAAAAAAGAGTGGGAGAGAGGAGGAGGAAAAGAAGGATGAGATCAGATAATACCGCAGCTAAAGGACATGGATGTGATTTTTCAACCTGCTGCTCCAGCCCTTTGGAAGAGTTATGCACACACTGCAGAAATGAAGCATCAATTCTTCTGGCATCTTCATCTCAGGTGATCATTCAGTCACCAAATGGATATCAGTGATGATCCAGCCAGTGAAATCAGGGGGATGTATGATGCAATCTGTCTCATCCTGAAGTTTAGTAGTTAGGAGAGCTGAGTTAAAATTGCCTTTGCTGTCAAATAAGGAAGGAGCCTGAGAAGATGAATTCAGGAGTAGAGGTCTACACTGCAAACAGCTGCCTTTGGATTCAGTAAGTTGCCCTTCTCTGCAAACATCACAAATTGAGGAGGGGTCTGTGCTCACCTGCACCATATGGTACCATAAACCCTCTCTGAGTGGCCTAGGAAGTGAAGGAGGGAACTACTCTATATCTTAAGATCTGATGGCACATATTGAACTGATGAACACCCAGGAGGTGGCCAGGATGCCCATAACTTTCACCATCAATCCATACTCCCCATATATCCACAGGGCTTCTCCCATTTTCTTCCCTGATGGCAACACACCCAGGCTGAAGGCAAAGGTTCACCCAGTCTGACAGCTCATACAAGATCATCTGCCAAAAATCAGGGAAGGTCTCAGGGAGAAATCAGGGATGGATCATTCCAGACCATTCTGTGACCCTGTGGTATAGACAGAATCACAGAATGGTTTCACTTGGAAGGGATCTAAAAGCTCATCTAGTTCCAGCCTTTCCCTCATGGGCAGGGACACCTTCCACCAGACCAAGCTGCTCAGAGGCCAATCCAACCTGGCCTTGACCACCTTCAGGAAGGGAGCATCCACAGTCTCTCTGGGCAAACTGTTGCAGTGTCTCACCACCTGCACAGCGAAGAATTTCCTCCTGGCATCCAACTACATCTCCCTTCTTTCATTTTACAGCCATTGCCTCTCATCTTATCAGTGCCCTCCCTCCTCATCTTTCCTGTGGGCCCCTTTGAAGCACTAGAAGGGCTACCACAAGTTAAGTCCTGGAATTGAAAATAGAAAGGAGGGAAATGGAAATGAACCCAACCAGACACTATTCAGATAGGCTCAGGGAGAGCTGGGCAGGGGGGAAAAAAAGCAGCTCAACAAAATGCCTTAGCTGGCAATAGTAGCACAACCAAATGTCCATTAGATTACATTTATTTCCTTGGACATGTTTCTATAGCATGAAGTCAAATTGTCACTCACTGCCAACTGGCTGCCAGAGCTGTTTCCAGGAGGTTCAAGTTTCTCAGTGGCTCTACTGTAAGGTTGAAGTGTGAAGAGCTGGCCCAAAGAGCCTCATCAGGGGAAGGAGGATTGTAAACTGCTGCACTTAGAAGGCCTTTAAGAAGAAAATTAGGTATGAGGAGGTGGTGGAATGTGTTGAAAAATTAGCCCAGGGAGAGCTTGTTGACGACATCCAGGGCTGGGATTAACAATGGGGCCCTGTTGTAGTTTGGAAAACACTGAGCTCCACGCAGCAGTGCAGCTAAGGAAGCCTGGATTGCAATGGCTCTTCCCTGAGCAGATCCTCTGATGCCTACAAAGGACACAGTTTTGCCTCTTTACATTAGAGGAGCTGTTAATGAGATTCATCTCCTTGGCTGGAGGAGCTATTTCTGTCACATCTCCAGGGGATCTGTATCTCTGAGACTGTACTCATCCTCTCTGCTGAGACCCCACCTGCAGCGCTGGGGCAGCTCTGGAGCCCTCAGCACAGACAAGGACCTGCTGGAGCAGGGCCAGAGGAGACCACAGCAGTGCTGGCAGGGCTGGAAGCCCTCTGCTGTGAGGCCAGGCTGAGAGAGTTGGGCTTGGGCAGCCTGGAGAAGAGAAGGCTCCAGGGAGACCTTCTGGTGGCCTTTCAGGAATGGAAAGGGCTGATTGGAAACCTGGAAACAGACTTTTGAGCAGGGCTTGTTGTGACAGGACAAGGGCTGATGGTTTGAAACCAAAAGAGGGAGATTTGGACTGGAGAGGAGGGAGATTTGGACTGGAGAGAAGGAAGAGATTTATTTTATGCTGAGGGTGGTGGGACCCTGGCCCTGGTTGCCCAGAGAGGTGGGAGCTGCCCCATCCCTGTTACCAATGCAGGTCAGGTTGTTTGGAGCTCTGAGAGAGCTACTGTGGCTGCAGATGTCCCTGCTGGCTGCAGGGATGTTGGACTAGAGGAGCTTGCAAGGTCCCTTCCAACCCAAACCACTCTGTGAAGTCCAACTGACACTAACTATTGTTTTTAAGAGAGGCTGTTGAGAGGAAGGATGTAGATGCAAGGCAAAGAGTCAGGCAAAGGCATAAACAGCCACAACCAGACAGCACAAGTGCTGCATTTTAGTTAGGAATGTGGAAAAAGTTAAGCTACTGTGTGACAGGAAATGTTCATCCTGTGTTTGGTGTGAACACACAGATGAACAGTGCACAGAGACACTGCTAAAAGCAGTGAAGAGAACAGAATGCCAGCACGGTGAGGGTCAGAAGGGACCTCTGGAGATCATCCACTCCAAGCCCCCTGCTAAAGCAGGGCACCCACAGCAGCTCGCCCAGGAGCACAATGCCCAGGGGGGGTTTGGAATCTCTCCAGAGAAGTAAGCATTATCTATTTTAAACCAAAGACACCAGCATGGTGCCAGATGGAGCACTATAAGGATGGGGAAAGCTTTTACTGTGAGCAGCAGAGGAAGCTTTGCAGCTTCCTCACAGCAGGGTGTGACAGAAACTTATCGAACGAAGATCTGACCTACTTGCACCATCTGAGTTTGATACCCTCAGCTTGAGGCACAAGCCTCCACCACTCCAAGGATCCACTTCACTGACAGTCAGACACAGCAGGCTGTTATTTTTGTGCTCATAACCCACGTTTGAAGAGTTTGCTACGTTCTCATACGCCAGCAGGAAGGCTGCTGGCTTGATCTGCCAACGAGTCCTATTTTGGGGTGCAAAATCCCCTTCACTGATGAGACAATCAGAAGCAAAACAATTTCAAATGCTTCAAAAGATATATTTCTTCTTTTCTTTTTTCATCTTTTTTTTTTTTTCTTCTTTCCATAAGCCAATCTAAAATGGAAAAAAGCCTCACTAAGAGATTGGATCAGGTTCCTTGCTCAGCCAAGGAAAAACAAGATGACATCCAAACCTCTTAAGTCTTTTCACACATGGAAGGCCAAGGCAGCCAAATTTCTCCTTCATCATTTCCACATTCAGCTTTCCACACTGAGCTGAGCACTCACAGAACAGCACTTTCTACACTGCAAACATCCCCTCACCAAGAGGGGGAAGAAAGAAGGGTGCAAACATCTCATCTTCCCTCTGCCTGGATTTGCAAGGACTCCTCTTGGTTTCTTCTTCTTTCCACCTCCTCAACCAAAATGTTTCCTCTGGGCACGGGAAATAACCTGGCCTCTTGCTGTCCACTCACCTGGCCTCAGCCCCACGTTTGTTGAGGTCAGTGGTGAACTTCTCACCACCTACTCAGAGGAGGAAATTCCTCTCTTTTCAGTTATTGCATTTGTGTTGGCCAGCAAGATTGAGAGCTCTGGCTAGCCTAGCACTACCCCAGACAGTTTGCAATGTTTGCATTCAAATCCTACTCATTCTTCCACTTCCTCATCAACACTTCCCCCCCCCCCCCCCCCCCCCCGTGCTCTTCATTTTGAGTGCTCAGCAGAAAGCAGAAGCTGGAGGGGAGAGGAAGAGGAGGGATTCACACATTCATTTATTATTGGCATGATCAGATTGTTTTCCATGGGAGTGCTGGTTTTGAGTGTGTGTTCCATGACAGCATGCTCAAAACTGCCATGGTGTGTCATCATCAGCAGGGGATGGAGTGAGTGGAGAAGGCTTTTTTATTGCACAAGCCTCTTATGGCAAGGAAGTTGGATCATGTCAAAACCAACAGGAATCCAACATGAGTTTGCAACACTTGACACACAATGGAACATGCTCCACCACCACCACCAGAACTTCTGCACAATGAGAGAACTTCCACCACCAGCAGCAGGATCTCCACACAATAAAGAATCTTCCACCACCAGCAGCAGGATCTCCACACAATAAAGAATCTTCCACCAGCAGCAGCAGGATCTCCACACAATAAAGAATCTTCCACCACCAGCAGCAAGATCTCCACACAGTAAAGAACCTTCCACCACCAGCAGCAGGATCTCCACACAATAAAGAATCTTCCACCACCAGCAGCAGGATCTCCACACAATAAAGAACCTTCCACCACCACCAGCAGGATCTCCACACAATAAAGAATCTTCCACCACCAGCAGCAGGATCTCCACACAATAATCTTCCACCACTAGCAGCAGGATCTCCACACAATAAAGAATCTTCCACCACCAGCAGCAGGATCTCCACACAGTAAAGAACCTTCCATCACCAGCAGCAGGATCTCCACACAGTAAAGAACCTTCCACCACCAGCAGCAGGATCTCCACACAATAAAGAATCTTCCACCACCAGCAGCAGGATCTCCACACAATAAAGAACCTTCCACCACCACCAGCAGGATCTCCACACAATAAAGAATCTTCCACCACCAGCAGCAGGATCTCCACACAATAAAGAATCTTCCACCACCAGCAGCAGGATCTCCACACAATAAAGAATCTTCCACCACCAGCAGCAGGATCTCCACACAGTAAAGAATCTTCCACCACCAGCAGCAGGATCTCCATACAATAAAGGATCTTCCACCACCAGCAGCAGGATCTCCACACAATAAAGGATCTTCCACCACCAGCAGCAGGATCTCCACACAATAAAGGATCTTCCACCACCAGCAGCAGGATCTCCACACAATAACGAACCTTCCACCACCAGCAGCAGGATCTCCGCACAGTAAAGAATCTTCCACCACCAGCAGCAGGATCTCCACACAATAAAGGATCTTCCACCACCAGCAGCAGGATCTCCACACAATAAAGGATCTTCCACCACCAGCAGCAGGATCTCCACACAATAACGAACCTTCCACCACCAGCAGCAGGATCTCCACACAATAAAGAATCTTCCACCACCAGCAGCAGGATCTCCACACAATAACGAACCTTCCATCACCACCAGCAGGATCTCCACACAATAACGAACCTTCCACCACCAGCAGCAAAACTGCACACAATGAAGAGTCCTCCACCACTAGCAAAACCTCCACACAGAAATCCTCCACCACCACCAACAGAAATTCCACACACTGAGAGAACTTCGACCACCATCAGCTAAACCTCCACACAATAAAAATCCTCCATCACCAGCAGCAGAAACTCCACTCAATGAAGAAACCTTCACCACCACCAGCAGAAATTCCACATGATGAAGAATCCTCCACCACCAGCAGCAGAAACTCCACACAATAAAACTCCTCCACCACCACCACCACCAGGAGTTCCACACAATGAGAGAACTTCCACCACCAGCAACAAAACCTCCACACAGGATTTGAGCTGTGGCCTCACCAGTGCTCACTCCAGAGGGACAATCCCTGCCCTGCTCCTGCTGGCCACAGCACTGCTGACCCAGTCCAGGATGCTGGTGGCCTTCTTGGCCACCTGAGCACACTGCTGGCTCACCTCCAGCCAGCTGTGGACCAACAGCCACGTTTTGTGCTGTGCTGTTGTTATTTGTGCAGTGCTGTGCTGCTGTTATTTGTGGAATTATTGTGCTGTTTTTATCTGCTGTGAGTCCTGGCCTTCATCTCCTCAGCAGGAGAACCCAGGCAGCGCCTGGACCAGAAATAGCAGTGAGTTAAGTGGCATTTCAGGGTTTGCTGTGCTCCGTCAAAATTAGCTCCACGCTGAAACTGATTTGTAGCAAATCAAAGTAACTTAATTGGCGTGGTAATGACTCTGAAATCACCAGCTTGAACGGCAGAGGAGCTTCTGGGGGAACTCTCACTTCCAAGAAGTGGGAGAGCTGGCTGCAAAAGTGGCACCACAGAAAATGTGTGGCACAAAATGCCTCCAAGGATATTTCTCAGACAGATGGCAGAAGGAAGCCTTTGTGTGCAAGGGTTCAGGGTTTAAGAAACCTAAGAGTGGAAGTGTTCTTGTGTCTGGGGTATCTATCAATGGATGAGAGATAAATATCATAAGCTGAAGGACCTGGGGGTGTTCAGCCTGGAGGAGAGGAGACCCAGGGGAGACCTTCTGGCTCCCTACAGCTCCCTCAAAGAAGGCTGCAGCCAGGTGGGGGATTGGTCTCTGCTCCCAAGGACCAAGCCATAGCACAAGAGGAAATGGCCTCAAGTTGCACCAGGGGAAGTTTAGGTTGGACATGAAGAACAATTTCTTCCCCTTGAGGGTTGCCAAGCCTGGCCCAGGTTGCCTGGGCAGTGGTGGAGTCCCCATCCCTGAAGGGGTTTCAAAGCCTTGGAGCTGTGGTGCTGAGGGCCATGGTTTAGTGGTGCCCTGGCAGTGCTGGGGTAAGGGTTGGACTTGGTGATCCTAAGGGTGTCTTCTAAGCAGAATGATTCTGTGCCTCTACAAAATAGCTGGAAGATCCCAGCCTTTGTTGAACACCAAGCTCTTAGGAAAACCCATCCATGAAAAGCTAAGTGTCAGCACATTCCTCCTCACCCTCTGAAGCATACAGCTGCTGTAGGGAACCTCCAGAACCCTTCAGCCTTGCCTTTTGTGCTGCAGTCTGAACCTCTGCCTTCTGGACTCCAGTGGCTGAACAAGAAATGCAGACTCAGTTTTCCCCTGGATGAAATGAGCAGAACCAAAGGCACACCTGGGCTTCCAACTCTGGCTTCAGTTAGGAGCCTCAATGCTTCCTTGGATCACAGCTTTGGTGCAGCCGCAGCAGAGAATTGCTTGGCAATGTGATTTCCTTGAAACACAAATTCTAGGAGCCCAAAGGAAAGCAAACAGCAACAACAAAACAGCCAACAAAGGCCTCACTCATTTTCAGTTTCATTTTTTCCCCCCAAATAAACTCCTAACTTCCCCCCACACACACCAGTGATGGATGGCACTCATTTAAGGGTTGAAGATAATGAGCCTCTGTTATAAAGTGGGACACTTGCACTGCTACACTGCTCTTACTATTGAAAAAATAATAGCTTTGCAAGCCACAAGCAATGGGAAGGGCTGCATGACATTTAAAAACCTCCAAGGTAAACAGATTCTGCCCTTGGAGCCATTAACCTTCCTCACTTCAACTACGCAGAGCTGTGCTGCAACCTGACAACCACAACAGTGAAACCAAGAGGCAGCAGCAGGTTCCAAAACAGCTATGGAGCTTTATTAGTGCTCTGAGCAGTTAGCAGTGTTGCAAAAGCTCGCTGCTCTGAAACAAGATACCACAGACATTTCCCCATCCTTTGTCCTGGGAAGCTGTGGACATTCTCTGTACACAGAATCGAAGGCCAACCATCAGCCCAGCACCACCGTGGCCGTTAAACCGCATCCCAAAGGCCGCACAGTTCTTGAGCACCTCCAGGGATGGGGACTCCACCACCTCCCCAGGCAGCCTGTTCCAATCCCTGACCGCTCTGGCAGGAAAGAAATAGTTCCTAATCTCCAGCCTAACCCTCCCCTGGTGCAATTTCAGGCCATTTCCTCTTGTTCTATCACTAGAGAGAAGAAGCTCACCCACATCTGTCTCCAGCCTGCTTTCAGATACCTGTAAAGAGCAATAAGGTCACTCCTCAGCCTCCCCTTCTGCAGGCTAAACAATCCCAGTTCCCTGAGCTGCTCCTCATGAGACCTGCTCTCTAGACCCTTCACCAGCTCACTTCCAGTCCCCATGTGCCCAACACTCCGTAACACAGCTCCTTCCAAGGGTCAGTGTGTGAGCAGTCATTACTAACCAGGTACTGCAGAGGTACTGAGGAGCTGATGTTCCTTTTACAGCTGTGGAGAGTAGTGAAGAGCAATTGGTCTGCTCTGCTTTGGGGTACAGTTTGTGGGGACTAAGTTACCCAGCTCCCCACTTCTCTGTTTTGAGATGGATAGGACACAGTTCACTGCTACCAGGTGCTCCCACCACCCACTCACACTGCTGGTCACACATCCATGCTTCTTACCTTGAGCTTCTGCATCCACCACATTCCTCCCTGAGTCACACATCCATGCTTCTTACCTTGAGCTTCTGCAGTCACCACATTCCTCCCTGTGTCACACATCCATGCTTCTTACCTTGAGCTTCTGCATCCACCACATTCCTCCCTGAGTCAGGCTAACACTGAAATGCCAGATAATTAGAGTGGAGGAGAGGGAGTTAGCTACTGAACCACTTCAGTGAGTTAAATCAGTTCTGCAGAGAGGTGAAGGAAGCAGAAAGGGTGGGGAGGGCTACCTGGGTGACAGTGGGATGAAGGAGAAGCTGGGGTTGTGGTACCTAGTGCAGTGGGTGAGTTTGTGATGTGGCTGAGACATTCAGCTGGACATGGTGAGGTGTTGGAACAGGTTTCCCAGAGACATTATGGAAGTCCCATCTGTGGAAGCACTCAAGGCTAGGCTGGATGGGGCTTTGAGCAACCTGCTGTAGCAGAAGGTGCCCCTGCTCATGGCAGGTTGCTTGGAATCAGATGATTTTTAAGGTCCATTCCAACTCAATCCATTCTATGATTCTATGATCCTGGGATGTGATTCCTTCTGCAGGCTCCAAGGGTCAGCCACCAGCAGTGAGCACAGGACAAGCCCAGCTTTGGCTTGGGTCCCAAAGTACTTTGTGGTTGGAGATGGAATGGGAGAAGATTTTCTTCCTTGGGTCCCAAAGCACATTGTGGTTGGAGATGGACTTGAAATGGGAGAAGAGTTTCTTTCTGGTCCTGCCATTGCTGAAGTTTGATGTCTCAGTCACATGAACATGGCAACAGGCTCACAGCTCAGGGACTGAAAAATGAAGTTGGGTTTCTCAGTCTGCTCAGCTTTCATTGCAGGTACTTAACAAAATTTGCCTTCTTCTCACACACCACAGAGCTGGTCCTAGTCCTGCAGAGCAAATTGATGGGGCTCCTGCAGCTCCTATTAAATCCTGGGAAGCAGCTTCTAGGGGAAGAGAAGATGCTATCAAATGGCAATGACAGGGGAGTCCAGAAGAAAGTGACATTGGAAATTCAAGCAGTTAAGGGAAATTATCTTCCACCCTCTGGCAAAAGTGCTGGGCTCTCCTGGTTTGAGTTAGAGCAGGGCTGACTCTGGTCAGTGACCTGATTTTGCAGCTCAGTCCCTGCTCACTGAGGGCACTTGCTGAAGTTCAGGGCATGTTTGCACAGCCAGTGGCTGCTGCTAGCAGGGAGAACTCCCATGGGGAGAATTCTGCCAAGGGCTGGGCTGCAGAAGGGCTCTGGCTTAGACTTGCTCCTGTGCAGAGCAAGGGCACTGCCACATCTTGTGGCCCACACTGAGAGGCAGGAAGGCAAAAATGCACCTGTGGGGAGGAGGAGACAGGACAGGTGACCCTCAAGTGACCAACAAGGGATTGTATCCCATGGACATCACCTTCAGCGTGAAGCTGAAGGATCACCAGGGTGAAGCCTCTTCTACAGTGGCCAGTGTCTGGGGAGGACTCTGCCCCTCCTTCAGCTTTTGCTCCTGGTACCTGAGTTCCTGAATCCATGGTGAAGAAGTTCTTCCTCATGAGGGTGGTGAGAAACTGGCACAGGTTGCCCAGGGAGGTGATAGATGCCTCATCCCTAAGGTCAGGCTGGATGTGGCTGTGAGCAACCTGATCTAGTGGGAGAGGTCCCTGCCCATGGCAGGGGGGTTGGAACTGGATGGTCCTTGAGGTCCCTTCCAACCCTGACAATTCTGTGATTCTATTCCTGAATCCTACTCCTGAACCCAGTTTCCATTTGCCTCTGAGTCCAGTCTGGGACTTCCCCAGTGCCTGCCTCCAGCACCAGTGGTGACAATGGAGATGCTATTGCCATCGGGGCTGGGCTGATACTGGCTTGTATCTCTTTGTCTCTGTTTCATTGGATTGTTCTTTCCATCCCAGCTCTTTCTTTCCCAGCCCATCAGTCTCCCTCCCTTATCCCCTTCCCCTTTAGGAATGGAGAGTAGCTTCTGGAGAGCATCCATCTTTGGTCCAGAGGCCAGCTCAGCTCTGGCCCATGACATGGGCAGCCTTTAAACAGAATGAATGAGCAAGAAGAGGAAGGAGCCTTTTGCATGTCACCAGGAGAGCAGCCAGGCTGCAGAGCTGCCCTGTGCAAGCATCTTCACACTCTGAACAGAAGAATGTGCTGAACAAGCCCTGCTCTCTGGGAGCTGGTGTGATTTGCACCCTCCACTTCTCAGGATGGATTTGTCCTGCTCTTGAGAGAGCAAAGGGATGAAGCAAGGTCCCTGGTATGTCAGCCCCACCTGTTGGACTGACCATCCATGAGAGCTGCCAAAGCCTTACCAGAAGAGTGACTAATCCATGCTGGAAACATCAGAGAACTTTCCAAAGCTTGTTGTTTCGTAGTTGCAGAAGGGCTGTTGGCATTTTGTGCATTTGCTGGTTGGGATCAAGCTTCTTGGAGACCTTAATAGAAGGGTGCCTCTCATCACCACATCAGCTTAGAGTGGCCTCTGACTTTTTCTCATCAGTTTAGAGTGAAGCCACTACCTGCCTCTCTTGCCATCCCTTCCAGAACACCAGAGAGCATTGTGTCAGAACATCAACAGGATGCTTTGCAGGACAAGCCAGAAGTCATCAGGCTAAAAGTCATTCCAGAGGAGTCCTCTTGTGAGGCTCTCAGCAGGGAACATGTAGGTGGCCACTGCAAGCTGAGAGCCAACCTGTGGAGGAAAAACAAGAGCTGGATAGTGGCTCTTAGTCAGTGTGTGAGCTTGGGAAGTCTGTCCTCCAACAAGTCCTCAGTGCTAGCAAACAGAACAGCTTGCAGGTGTGAGCTGCACAGCAAGGCTGTTGAGGGATGATAGAGGACAGCATCTTTGCTTTCATTTTGACTCCTTGATGTCACTCACACCTACATGCATGCAGCCATGCCTGCTGAGGCTGCAGTCACACCATGCTTACAGCTCTTCTCCCTTGGTGCATGGAGAGATCAGCCCTCCACGAGCCACTTTCAGCAGAGCAAAGAGAGTTTGAGAGCTTAGTGGCTATTGGAGTCAATATTATGGCTTTGAATAGGCAAAACTCTGACTCTGAAGTTTCTTCTTTCCAGGGCCTGCTTGTCTTCTCTTCCTGCTCCTGGGGGGATGGAGCAAAACTAGAAGTAGGTAGATTCAGATTGGATGTTAGGAAGTTGTTCCCCAGGAGGGTGGTGAGAGCCTGGAACAGGCTGCCCAGGGAGGTGGTGGCAGCCTCCTGCCTGGAGGTATTTGCAGCCAGGCTGGAGGTGGCTGTGAGCAACCTGCTGCAGTGTGAGGTGTCCCTGGCCATGGCAGGGGGTTGGAGCTGGATGAGACTTGAGGTCCCTTTCAGCCCTGACAATTCTATGATTGTCTTCAACTTGTCCTCCTGAGCACTGACATTATGCAGTCCAAAGCTTATGAGTTACTGAGGCTTAAAAGAGAACTTAGAGTTGCTTAGGGAACCTAAAGAACTAAAAGATGTTTTGTAAACTCCTCAGAGAGAGGAGCTGATGTTCCACAGGCTTTGATTCTGGAAGGAGGCTGAGGGTCCAAAGGCTCTGGTCAAAGCTGGTGAGGAACTGAAATTCTCCTGCTCCACTTGGTAGCTTTACTGATAGAGTTTTTCTCTCTGCTGTCTTAGATTTCATGACTCACTCCACTTCTTTCAACAGCTTTAGAGGAAGAGCTTCACCTAGGAGCAAGACCTCCAGGCAGTCTTGGAAGTGCATTCTCAAAATGACTCTGAGCTAGATGGTGCCGTGAAAACAAAGAATAAAACATGAGCCTGGGTCCCAGAGGCACCTTTGCTTTCTTCTGCCTCTGCTGAAAACTCTGCTGACTGCAGCAAAGTTCTTCAGCTCTGCTCTGCTCCTGCTCCCTCTTTGATAACCCTTCTGCTTCTCAAGGGTTGGAGGGAAAGCCAGACATTTATGCAACACTGAGGCATGGTGAGAAGAAAGGCTGAGAGGCAGTCAGAAGGAAATATTTGACACGCAGACTTGGGAAGAAGAAAAACCTCCTCTGCTGGATTCAGCTGGCTCAGGTCAGCTGAGGTCCCAAGAATCCAGATTGATGGTTTTTTGTGCAAAGGAGTGACTTCAATAAAGCTAAGGCTTTAAAAAGCAGATAAATGGCAGTATCACAAAGCTGTCAGAGAGGACATGCTCTCCCCTGGAGACTTCCTGCAGTTCTGTGCCCAGGAGCATCTCTGTGGTCAGCCTGTCCTTGCGACATGCATTCAGAGAAGGCTGTCAAACACATCATGAATAACCCAGAGGAAAGGCAAGCCAGGCAGAGATAAAAATCAGCATGGGTGCTTCCAGCTGCAGCTCATCTGTCATTACTTCTTTGAGAATTCCATTCCTCCTCTTGTCTCTCAGAAGTCACATCAACTCCCCACCCCAAAAGAAGAGTTGTGGCTTATGTGGGTCTGCTCTACCTTACACATTCTGAGACCTGGCTTCCATTTGGGTGGCCCTGATTTAGTGACTTCTTTAGGGCTTCTCAGTCTGGAGAAGAGAAGGCTCTGAGGAGACCTCATTGTGGCATTCCAGGATCTGCAGGGGGCTCCAAGAAAGCTGGGGAGGGACTTTGGAGGGTGTCAGGGAGTGATAGGGCTGGGGGGGGTGGAATAAAATAAGAAATGGATAGATTGAGATTGGATGTGAGGAAAAAGTTGTTCCCCAGGAGGGTGGTGAGAGCCTGGCACAGGCTGCCCAGGGAGGTGGTGGAAGCCTCATCCCTGGAGGTGTTTGCAGCCAGGCTGGATGTGACTGTGAGCAACCTGCTGTGGTGTGAGGTGTCCCTGCCCATGGCAGGGGGCTTGGGACTGGCTGAGCCTTGAGGTCCCTTCCAGCCCTGACATTTCTATGACTCTATGTTTCCCCACACCATCAAGCACTGTGTCACAACTGCACAGCAGGTTATCAAGTGTTAGCTGAGCCCTAGGAAGGGGTTGTACACATTTCCTTCATCTGCTGCAAGCATAAAGCAAGGTCCATCATTTTTACTGCTCTGTATTTGGGCTGTCTACACTAAAGCTATTGAGAACGTGGCAGCCTCTTCATAGGGTGAGATCCCAGTGCTGTGGGGCTTGGAAGAGACCCCTGGAGATCATCTAGTCCAGCTCCACTGCTAAAGCAGGGCACCCACAGCACACTGCCCAGGAGCACAATGCCCAGGGTGGGTGTTTGGAATCTCTCCACACAAGGAGACTCCACAACCTCTCTGGGCAGCCTGGGAGAGGGCTCCAGCACCCTCACAACAAACAACTTTCTCCTCCTGATCAGATGTAACCTCCTGGGTTGCAGTCTGGGCTCATTGTCCCTTATGCTGTCCCTGGGCACTACTGAAAGAGTCTGACACCATCTTTTTGCCCCCTACCCTTCAGCTCTTGCTGAGCATTGCTCAGATCCCCTCTCAGCCTTCTCTTGCTGGAGTGTGTCCAGAGAAGGGCAACAGAGTTGGTGAGGGGCTTGGAACACAAGTCCTGTGAGGAGAGGCTGAGGGAGCTGGGGTTGCTTAGCCTGGAGAAGAGGAGACTCAGGGGTCACCTTACTGATCTTGAAGGTCTCTTCCAATCTGGTCTGGTCTGGTCCATTCCATTCCATTCCATTCCATTCCATTCCATTCCATTCCATTCCATTCCATTCCATTCCATTCTATTCTATTCTATTCTCCAGGCTCAACAGCCCCAGGGCTCTCCTCCACTCTCTTTGGCTGGCAAATCTTTGTTCCCTCTTTCCAGGCACCAGCAGCAGCAGCAGCAGCAGCTGACAGTGCAGAAATAAAACACTTTCTCTCACTCAGGACCCCCTCTTCACCTCCTCTTCCTCTCCTTTCCTGTGTCTCCTGGTATGTCCCTGGATTTTTTAGCCTCCAGCTAGAATAGCTTCCATTCAGCCGGAGCGGATGCGGGGTCAGTTCCAAAAGGTTCTCCAGTTGCTATTTATAGCTCAGGCAGGGCATTGGCATTATTCTGCTCATTTCTTATTATTATTTCTGGGGATGAAAAAAAAAAGAGAGAGAGAGAAAGAAAGAAACCAAACCAAAACCCCAAGGAGAAGAAAGTCTGTCCTATGTGTGTGGGGGATTGGCTGTCCTGGAACATTCTGGGTGTTGTTTGCAGATCCCTTCACGAGCAGCAGCCCCAAAGCTGCTGTGGCTTCGGCAGAGAGGGGAGAGGCAAACTCAGTTAGAAGTCAAGCCACGGGGAATTTTCTGTTGCCACTGGCGAGCAGGCTTGGATGGGGCAGCCAGCCAGCTCTGGTGCCAAGAGGAAATCTGACCCAGCTGACAGTCTGACTTCCAGCACCTACAACAAAAGGGGCAGCCAGCTCCGGCTGTGCGTAGGTTTGCTCCTTCAGACCTTTGGAGAGGGGAATCCAAGCCTCGACTCGCTCTCGCTTGTGTGCAGAGGGACAAAACCACAGCACTTTCTCCAGCTCCTGGCAGGCCTTGAGGAGAAACACTTCAGACACTCTGTTGTAACCAGGATCCCCTTGTCCACCTTCCCAGAATCCCTTTATTTCTTTTCCCCTCCCTCCCCTCTTTTTTCCCCTGCATGAATTGACCTGAGAGGAACTTGCCTGGCGATGCTATTTCCCCCTCCCTCAGCTCGTGGAGTTAGACTGGGACATGGTGTCTGGCAGCTGCTCCTAGCTGTGCTGCTCTCCTGCACACACAGCCATAGGTGGATCCTCTATTCCAGTAGCAGCCCAGAGGCTTTTCCCTCCATCAAGAGGCATTTCCTTCCATGCCTTTCAAAGCTGCTTCAAGCCTCAGACTCGAGGGTCCAAGCCCCACAATATGGGGAAGAGTTTTGATCCCTTTTGCTGGTGACAGGTTGGACTTGATGATCTTTGAGGTCTTTTCCAACCCTATTGATTCTATGAGGAGCCCCACAGAGAGAACCATAGAATCCAGAAACCAGAATGATTTTGGTTGCAAAGGGCCTTTCAGGTCATTAAACCCAAGCCTTAGCCCAGCTCTGCCAGGTCACCACTAAACCATGCCCCTCAGCATCACATCTGCATGGCTTTGAAACCCCTTGAGGAAGGGGTTGTAGTTAGGTAGGGGTTGGTCTGTTCTCCCCAGTATCAAGTGATAGAGTGAGAGGAAATAGCCTGAAATTGGGCCAGAGGAGATTTAGATTGGATGTGAGGGGAAATGTCTGTCCTGCAAGAGGGGTCAGGCACTGGAACAGGCTGCCCTGTGGTGGGGGGGTCACTGTCCCTGGAGATGTGAAGGCAGCATGTGGCCATGGCACCTTGGGAGAGGTTTCAGTGGCCTTGGTGGTGTTAGGTCAGTGCTTGGCCTCAATGATCTTGGAAGCCTTTTCCAACCACAGCCCAATTGTATGATTCTGTATCAGAGTGAGGTTGGTTTTGTTTGCTCATCTGGTATGACAAACATTGCACTGTCCTATGGAGCATGATGGGAGCTGGAGAAGAGGAGGCTTAGAGGGGACCTTATCACTCTCTGCAACTACTCAAAACACGTCTAAGTGCCAGGTTCTACACATTGGCCACAACAACCCCATGCAGTGCTACAGGCTGGGGTCAGAGTGGCTGGAGAGCAGCCAAGGAGAGAGGAACCTAGGAGTACTGGACAATGGTAGGCTGAACATGAGCCAGCAGTGTGCCCAGGTGGGCAAGAAGGCCAAGGGCATCCTGGCCTGCATCAGGAACAGTGTGGCCAGCAGGAGCAGGGAGGTCATTGTGCCCTGTGCTCAACACTGCTTAGGCCACACCTTGAGCCCTGTGTCCAATTCTGGGCTCCCCAATTTAGGAAAGATGTTGAGCTGCTGGAAGGTGTCCAGAGAAGGGCAAGAAAGCTGGGGAGGGGTCTGGAGCACAGCCCTGGGAGGAGAGGCTGAGGGAGCTGGGGTTGCTGAGCCTGGAGAAGAGGAGGCTCAGGGGAGACCTTCTTGCTCTCTCCAACTCCCTGGAGGAAGGTTGTAGCCAGGTGGGGGTTGGTCTCTTCTGCCAGGCACCCAGCACCAGAACAAGAGGACACAGTCTCAAGCTGTGCCAGGGGAGGTTTAGGCTGGACATTAGGAAGAAGTTCTTCCCAGCAAGAGAGATTGGCCGTTGGGATGTGCTGCCCAGGGAGGTGGTGGAGTCCCCATCCCTGGAGGTCTTGAAGAGAAGCTTGGATGTGGCACTTGGTGGCAGGGTTTAGCTGGCGTGGTGGTGTTAGGTCCTAGGCTGGACTTGATGATCTCAGAGGTCCTTTCCAGCCTCAACAATTCTGCAGTTCAAACTCTCCTTCATTCAAAAACCTCCTCCACTCCTGGAGAATGAATTGCCCAGGAGACTTTGCTCACCAAGTGTTTACTACAAGGGGTGGCCTCCTTGTCAACATTTTATGTGACCCACAAGTAGGCTTTGGAAGGGAAAAAAATCCACCCCAACCCATTCAACCATTTTGGAGACTCCATCTCTAGCACAAGCACACCACCCAAACACAGCTTAATGATCACAACAGACAAAACCAGACAGCCCCAAGCCAAGGCTCATTTCAGCAAGTCAGGCTGGAACGGTGCAGTCTCAGGGAAGATCCAAGTGTTTCTTTTCAGCTGATTTCTTGGGACAGAGCAGTGCCTTGCTCTCCATGGCACTTTCTCAGAGGCTCTGTCCCACCCCAATCAAATGACAACAGTTCCATTTCCTTGCTCTAATCGAGGCACAAAGCAGAGAGCAGATGGAAATTTCCAAATCTCTCTTAGAGGATAATTCTTTCATGCAAAAAATGATTGATGCCCTTGAAGGGCCTCATCACTGGAGATTCACTCCATTACCACTGAACAATGGAAGTATCAATCTAGCTGACTGTTTCGACAGAGAAGATGCTGCCTGCCTGTAAAAAGGCACTGACTGTGGAAAAACCCCAAACCACACAGCCCCAGCATGGCCTGGGTGGGAAGGCACCTCTGGAGATCAACCTCCCTGCTCAAGCTGGGTCACCCACAGCAGCTTGCCCAGGAGAACAATGGCCAGTGGGGCTTAGAATCCTTCCAGAGATGGAGACTCCACAACCTCCCTGGGCAGCCTGGGACAGGGCTCCAGCACCCTCACATCAAGGAGTTTTCTGCTCATGTACAAATGGAACCTCCTGGGTTCCAGTTTATCCCGTCCCTGGGCACCACTGAGAGGAGTCTGGCCCCATCACTTTGCCCCCATCCTTTAGCTCTTGCTGAGCATTGCTCAGATTCCCTCTGGGGCTGCTCAACAGCCCCAGGGCTCTCAGCCTTTGCTCCTCACATTGCTGCTCCAGGCCCCTCAGCGTCTTTGGAGCCTCTGCTGGACTTGCAATGTCTCTGGGGAGCCCAGCACTGGACCCAACACTCTCTAATGCTGCCTCACAGTGAACTTGTTGTCCACCAGCACTGCCAGGTCCGACTCAGAGCTGCTTTGCAGCAGGTAATGGTGCAGGGGGTTGTTCCTCCTCAGATGCAGCACTCTGCACTTGCCTTTGTCGACCTTCATGAGGTTCCTCTCTGCCCAACTCTCTTGGTTAAAACCAAGAGCTGTGTTGTTTGTTTGGGTGGCTTCCCCCCCCCCCCCCCCCCCCTTAACTGTTTATGGTCCCAATATAGTTACTCATTTTTATTGTTAGTATTTGGGTTTTAGACATAAAGAAGGTACATTAAAACCTCAAAATTACATCTTTTTTTTCCCCTGCTCCCTTATGCTTTCAGTGTTCATTGATTTCCTGCATTAATCTGAAGTGCCTACTGCTGG